>NC_056734.1:355429577-355679577 GCF_019279795.1 Protopterus annectens | reverse complement strand
CAGCTGTGCCACACTTATTGATACATTAACCTGGTGAAGTGCCAAGCCATAATGCCATTTGAAGTGCAAGGCAGAAAGATCTAGCATGATGTAATGGTGAAACGGAAGGCAGACTTACTGCCACCTGTAATACTTTACCTCAGCTGTGCAGTTATCAGCAGGTTTGGCCATGTGAAAGTTTAATAAGCTTTGTAGCACATGCAGTAACTGCAAAACACTATAGTAGACATAACTAGATAGGCAGGAATTCTAATCCCAATAGTGGCAAGTGTGTGTGTGTGAGAATCATGTAGTGTGTGGGTTATACCATTTTGATTAGTGTACCACCCTGTAATTGCCCCATCATCCTACTTTACTAGGTCTGCTGATGTCATTCACCTTAGAAGTTACTTCAGACAAGGAGAACTCATGTAAGCTCCATGGTGCATCTTTTAACTGTGTAACACTGTTGTAGAAATAACAAGACAGGTAGGGAGTCTATTCTCAGTACTGCCAACTGTGTGTGGATTCCTTTAGCCAAAGATCATATCCTGTTTGGCTGATAGCATTTTGATTGGTGTACCATCCATGCCTGTTTACCACCTCCTGATGGCATTACCTTATATAGCGTGGTAATGACATCTGACTCACATGCAGCATGTTAAACCATTCTAGTCCTCTGTACAGATGTCTATGGGATATCCAGATGTTTAGGTTCATAGGTTCATAGGTGTGTACTATCCTAATGACCCTGGAGCCTTTACAAGCCTAGCCATAGGATTACCCTGTCATTGTGCCACTTGACATTATTTCACAGTGCCTCTGTGGAGTAGAGCACTGTAGTGATCCCTGGGGTGAATTCTCTATTTCCCATCCATTCATCGAGATTTCTCTTGAAGAGGGCCAGTGAGGTGCTCTATTTGACATGTATGGGACGTCTAGTCCATAGCATGGGCAGTCTCTGGGTTATGCACCTGTCCCTCTGGCATGTTCTGTTGATTGTGGTAATGAGGTTGAGGTCTCTGGAGCATGTGGTGCAGAGGGATTGGGATATCCTTAGATGCAGCATTTCTAACTGAGCTGGGTCAGACATGGGTTTGTAGGGCAAGCAGAGATCGCATCTAAGTAGGCGATATGAGACAGAGAATAGTTGGAGTGTTTTGAGTCTGTTCATATAGGACAACTGTTTCAGGCCTAGAATCATATTTGTGAGGTACCTTTGTGGCCTTTGCAGTTGTTGCAGGTGTCCATTGAGGTACATGCCAAATGGGCATTGTACATGTTGATTGGTCTAATGAGGGAAGGGTATGGAGGAGACAATGACCCCCTACTTCCTGGATGCAAAACCATTAGTAATCAGATGTTCCACACAGAAGGACTGTCTGCCCAAAGTGGCAATGTGGTGGTCAACAGAGAGGTTGCTGTCAACCTGTGTTCACAGATCTTTTATAATGCCTTCTATGTCCAATGGACCACCATCAATGTGGTGATTTATGGAAAATGAGCTGTGCACAAAGGGGATTCTGACACATATTTGGCCATTGAGCTTCAGGCTGTGCTTCTGACAGCATATGTTAGTCTCAGTGAGGCCTTTCTGCTGGATGTCAACATCACTTGGGTAGTTAATAATAGCTCCCAACATGCAATCATCTGTAAACTTTGTCAACCAGAGTACTCTTGTTATGGCCTGCACTTCAGGAAAGTAGATACCAAACAGGGGAGGACCCGTGACCAAACACTGTTGGACCCCACTCGTGACTGGTCACCAGTCTGACTTGGAGTCAGCTACTTTCACACCATGGATCTATCTGTGAGCCAGTTTGCAACCCACCTAGTGATATAGGGGTTGATGCCTACCTTAGTGGGTTTTCTATGATTCCAGAGTGGGAAATGGTATCAAAGGCCAAGGCAGGCTGTATGACCACATTAACATCATCCACAGCTCTGGTGACTGAGTCAAAGAAGTTGACCGGGTTCAGCAGGCATGATCTACCCTCCACAAAACCAAACTATGTGGGATCCAGACTTTGGAGATCCCCTATAACCTTGTTTAGTAGGTCCATGATGATGTGTTTCATAGCTTTGCATATCAGACTTGTCAGGCTAATGGAGTGATAGTTCCCAGGGTATCTAGTCATTCCTACTTTGTGGAGAGGGATAATTGTAGCAGTGCACCATTTGGTAGGGACAAAGCCTGAGGTGAGGCTGTGATTGAACAGGGCACACAGGTGTGGTGCCAGGTCACTCTGTAGTTCATGTACAATACAGCCAGGGATATTCTCAGGTCCCATAGAAGCTGTATTCTTGCCCTTGGACAGTGCTGTTTTAACCTGTGCAGCAGTAATACTGGGTGTCTGGCAATCTACTTCCTTGGTGGGGTGAGAGGGGTTAGGTTGGCACTGAATCTGTTGGCCAGTATATTGGCAATAGCTGTTGGCTCGGTATAGGAGGTACCATTGTGCAGTAGCTCAGAACACATCTGGGTATTGGCGTGGGGATTATTCACATAACTATTGAAGGCTTTGTGTTTGTCTTTCCTATCTGCTGTAATTCTGTTTTCATAGCTAGCTTTAGAGGATTTGATGAGTGATCTCAACCTTTTGTTGAGGCTGATAATGGAGTTGTTCTAGTCTTGGGACTTCACCTTTTCCGCATCAGTTTATTTGTTCTGTTGTTGAGTTTGTGTATGGCAGGGGACCACCACATTGGCTTCCTGTTTTGGAGGACAGCATCTTGGTTCTATTGGTCATGGTGAGATCCATGCATATGTGTATGTGTTCATACAGTGCATTGGTGTATGATCTGGTGGTCATGCAACTATTCTCCATTTGCATGGGTGTCATGAACTTAGCCACCTCTGTTTTAAGGAGCCCAAGGTTAGCTTTGGAGGTGTTTGTCATGGTGGCTACCTTTGCAAAAGGGGATGGGAGGGATGTTGATTCCCAAGGTGATTAGTTTGTGGTTGGATCCACACCTCAGTATTTTGATGTCTGGAGCCAACAAGGTCATGTATGTCACCACATACATCAGGGAGAGTTGCATCCACCACCCTAAGTATTTGTGTGTTGTGGTGTTCACTATATGCCTGTGCATCCATGACAGCCTGGAACATGCAACTGATGACTCCTTCTGTGGCACTTGCAACAATGGCCCGATAAGCAATGTTCCTCCTTCAAGCACCCCTGTCCATCCACCTGTGTGGGACCTTGCTTGCACTCTGGCTATGGCCAGTATCTACTCTCACACCTGCCATTGTGACCACACTAGCCTGTGCAATGCCACCACCTGCCAACTGTCCATCATCTGTGGCCACTGGTGACGGGGTATGTGTGGGCATTGTCACTGTGTGCAGTATTGGTGTGCACAAGGGTGGGATGCCAAATAATGGCAAAGATTCAGCTCCATGACAACCCTACCTGTACCTCAGTATTCCTATCATCACTGGCAGAGTCTGCAGAGATATTGACATTGTTTCAAAAGGGGGGAACCCAGACCCCATCGCCACCTGTGAGAGGAGGGCAACATATATACATTAATACATGCACTTTGATGTTGGCTGGTATATATATATATATATATATATATATATATATATATATATATATATATATATATATACACACACACACACACACACACACACACACACACACACACACACACACACACACACACACACACACACTTACAGGTGAGGTGGCACAAATCTTTTATACAAACCACACATTACCCACATGGTGACATGCATGACACATGGCTGTCAACATCGTGTATTGTATCCAGTTGTACAACATGTAACTAACAATATAGAGCTCTGGGATACGTGAATAGTGCTAGTGTATGATGGCTGTTCCCCAGCACAGACTGCAGCCATGTACACATCATTGCTGTCCACCTGTGTAGCACAATGGCAAGTACTACAGAACATACCCCACAACTGTAAATATCCTCACAGGATGTGTAGCAGTCTGGCTCATATGTCTCCTCTATTTCTCATAACCCCTATGTTTCTCTGTGACATATGTAAGATGATCTGAGGAGAGACATCACTGATTAATGACATACATGTGAGTGTCAGATCTGCAAATGAGCAGTGAATGTATGGTCACACAATCCCTGTTACACTACCAGCCTTGTAAGCTCAAAGTGGATATGATAAGGGTACACAACCCTGTAAACATGCTATGTTCTTGTAATGTAGAGGACGAGACCACAATAATGCATTCAAATATGTCACCCACCTTCCATGAGACATATGACCTGTGCAACACAATCGATAAACAAACACGTCATACATGTTTAATATGTTGATTGCATACGTGTGCACACTCTTAAAATTATAAGTTGTTGAAGCACCTTGTAAGTGGCTTACAGCATTCACTCTTCTTGTGAAGGTGTCCATCAGCATGGCACATTCTGACCTGGCATTATTTGGCCAGTCTTCTATGCAAAGGTCACCCAACTCCGTCAGAATGTAAGGGCAGCTCATGTGCACAGCCCTCATCGGGTCACACTGGGGTTTTCTATCTGGTGTAAGTCTAGGCTCTGGCCGGGCCAATTCATATCCATGTTTGTGCTCAGGTGGAGCCATTCTTAGGTAGCCTTGGATGTATGCTGCAGTTCTGTGTCATGTTGAAGGCTGACACACCTCCTCATCCTCAGAGATCTTGCAAACGCCTGATGGATTTTGGACAGAAGTGGGTGTTATTAGGAAATGTTCAGAATTCCCACCACCATGACTATAGGCCCTGTTCTGTCTGTGGAACAGCAGCCCCACAGCAGGCTGCTGCTACCAGTGTGATTCACCATGGGGATGTTGGAGTTCAGGTTATGAGAGGTGTTGCTTGTGCACCACACATACCTTTTGGTATTGTGGCTGTGAGATCGATCCCTAGTATCATTACACCGTAACCCATTTTCACACCTGCCTTTGGGAGACATGATGTGCTGTATTGCAATTTGTATCCACCCTGGGCTTTTTATGGTGTGTGGATATGCTTCCATCTTCTGACCCTACCCCATAGGCCAGATGTATGCAGAATATGGGAGAGTGTTCTCACAAGTAGTACAGAACACCAGTACTACCAAGGGGTTCCTGCAACTCCCTCCGTGTTGCTGTATGTCCCTTGGCAACCTTCCTGGCCAGGTTTTGACATGTGTTGTCATCATATTTGGAGGGGCATCAGGTTTTTGTCAACAGCACTATTGTCCCATATTTACTCCACCTTTTGACAACTGTCTCCACTGTGTTTCATGGTGTATGCAGTGTTGGGATAATTTTTTTGTACCCCACTCTTGACTGATAGCTTTCAAATATGAGATCCATTTTCTGCTTTGTATGCTGTCTGCAAGCCATGGTTGTTGCTGTTGCAGGCAACTGAGCATATGTCATGGTTATCCCACTTGGACAGCAGACTGTTATTTGGTGTTAGTCAGAGTGCCTTTATTGCTGGCTGTTGTGTACCCAAGCAGACTGTATGCTGTCAGTAAATCACAAGCTGCTGCAATAACATATTCTTTGAAGGGTGTGCACACATATGCATCCAGCCTATTAAGAGGTTTGCATACTCCATATTTGGTGGCCAACAGATTGATTGTTTGTATAGGGGATTGTTCATGTCATAGGTCACATTACAGTTTGGAAAAGATGAGTACTGACATATTGTGGTCTTAATTTGTATAAACATCACAAACACCTGGCATCTTAACAGGGGTGTGTTCACTGTTTATATCCACTATATGACAGTAATGGTTCACACATGTCCCTACCTTAGGCCATTAGTCCACCCATTGTGTTGCTCTCTGTCCAGAAGTCTTGCACTGACAGGCCATGTGTTATGCTACAGGGATGATACATTCTCATCATATAGGCCCCTGTGGTGACCACTGTGATGCAATGCAGTTGACCCCAACACAGGTGAACATGCACATAAAGCAATATGGCTATGAGTGACATTTGTGTGCATGGTACACTGCATGGCCTTCATAGCCTTGGGTATTGGCAAACCACAACAGTACAATTCCATACTCACCAGCTGCAGGCTGCCATCCCACATGCAGACAGGAAGAACCTAGGTAGTTGTGTGAGGGGAGTATGGTCAGCAAATCCACAAGTGGCATTGGTACAGGATGGATGCAGCATGTGTGTACATGTACAGTACAACCCCCAATACTACACAATTTGCTGTCCTTCACCATAGATGTGCATGTCTGTACATTAGAAAACCCTATCCACAACTGCAATCTGACCTGACACATGTACATAAATACTCTACAATTACAAGTATGTCTGCTTCACTAGTCTAGTAATCTACACTGGGCTCTTACCTGCACACTCCTAGTCCATTGTCTGGGTGCCAACCACCTCCAGTATGTGGGGGGTCTGTACTCTGCTGTTGTACTGGGATGGGTGCCCCAAGGTACCTGTGGAGCTCCCTGTTGGGTGCCAGTGGGGCTGCAAGGCCAGGCCCACACCTGTGGCTGTGCAGTCCCTGGCCACTGCAGCAGCCTTTTGCCAGGCATGGTGTATGAGGTTGCTTTCATGATGCCAGACTTGCTCTTATGTACATGCATGCAGGCCAACATCGTTTAGCCTGTGGACAAGGTCATCCCACAGGCCAGTCCTCTCCTGCAGATGTTGCTGGCTTCAGCCAAACATTATGGCATGGTTGTGTAGTATGGCGTCTATGATTATATTTGTCTGAGCCACTGAGAATGTTGACCTTTGCTGATACGACATTGCACCTGGGCGACATAACAAGGGAGACGCATCACAAGACCTCATATATTTGGCAAACATATGTACAAACCTGCACATCTACATTGAATACCAGTAGCCACTACTCAAACACACCATACCCCTGTAACGTATCAGTGCTGTATCTGCTTGCATTGCACTCTTACCCCTGAGGTGTCATATTCCCCCCATGAGGCCTACTTAATTTCCTACTCCTGTACTCCTCATTCATGTCTGTGTGTTGAGGAATGACATTGGCCATCTTCCATGTGGATGTGGTGTGGATGGTGCCAAGTCTTGTTGTGACTATGGTGTGTAATGTTGCTGGGTACAAATACCTGAGTTCATGTAGGATGCAGACAGGGATGTTATCAGGTGCCATGGATACCTACATTTGTTGCCTTTCAGTAGGTAATATGTACCTGCTCACTGGTGATGAAGGGAGGGGTGTGGGTGCTGTGCATATCCAGCTATAGTGCTGCTGAGCCAGAGGGTGATGTTTGCCCTAAACCTATCTGCAGCAGGTTGCCTATAGCTATGTTGTGTGTATATGTGGCCTGATTGGCCACCATTACAGGGTGGGCTGGTATGTGGCCTCAGAGATTGCAGACATATGTGAAGATGGCCTTGTGATTGGCCTTGGTGGATGTGTCCAATCTGTACTCATAGTTAGCCTTACAGTACTCCACCTGTGACCTTATATGCTTGATCAGACAAAGGCTGACTTGATGCCTGGTTGGTGTGTGCTTTTGATTTGGCCTGTACAGCCAGTCTAGGGACCAAGTCTGTTGTTTGTCTATTGCTGCTGTCCACCACAAGCATTCAGCCTACCTTGAGGGGGTTGATGTTACCCTGCCAGGTATTGCTGAGGCCATACAACTATGTAGGTTCCCACATGGTATTGTGTTGTGGGCCTGGACACAGCTGCTAGTTCCACCATATGGGATGCCCTTCATGTGGGCCTTGCCCATTTACTTGGCCTGTGCAGGGGACATTACAGTGGTGTGGGGGATACAGCTTCACATACAGTAGGTGGAATTACCTCACAGGACAGGACATGTGGAGACAGCCCAGCAACATGGAGGACAATGCTCCACAGTTTCGTAAAGCTTGTATGTCATTAGCGTTGTTATACACATGGGGGTTGCTACATTGACAGGGTTTGTCTGGACATGCATTTAATGGGTGACTTGACATCTGACAGTGATATACCTTTGACATAGCTCTTAACTGGCATGTTGTCCACAGACTGGCCAGATGTTTGCCTATTAAGCTTGGTTTGTTCCTCAACCATCATCTGTTTTTGTGAGGTTGGTAGGATCATGCAAGGTTTGTAGTCAGTACATGTTGTCATTCATTGGTGTTCCATACATCATTTCCTTCAGGGATGTGATGTTACAAGAACACATGTAACAGCAGCTACTATCTCAATTTGTAACACCAGTATATGTGATATGTACCTCTTTCCAACCCCCTGTCCCATATATATGTCATGCATTGTGCAGATGTTCTGCACTATGAGGTGCAGAGATATGGTATATCATTAATTACCAAATGCACAACAGTTAGCATGACAAGGACCTGGCAGACTCCTGACCATGGTATGCAACGGTAGCCAGTGTTATGTGTCCACGCAATGGTAATTCTGTGGAAATCTGCACATATGACAGTATGTCTGTCTGGCCATTGTGAACAGATTGCCAAGATTGTGTAGCAGTGTTGTGTGTTTGTTTTTTAGGTTGGGTAGGGAGAGTAGCAGCTGTGAGTGCCATAATCCTTTACCTATCTAACTCTGCATGCTGCTACAACTGCTGGTGGTCTATCTGGTCCTTATGCTTGTAGGGGCTGACTGTAACATGTCATGTAACACCTCCGGATTCCCAGTATGCTGTGGATTGGGGTAGTATATGTAGGGGCAATGTGTGAGTGGCAAACGGTATGTGGTTGCTCTCACAGTATTATACTGTTCTGTTCAGTTTGCTTACTGGTATGTTGCTCTCACTGTGGTGCACTTGTTTGGGGGTATGCACTTTCACACCAGTGTCTGTGTTCCACTAGTATTACATCCCTGTACTGCCTGTTATATTTGCTACTGCATGTGTACAGCCCCAGAGCTGGACCAGTATAGTGTTATGTCAGTCTGACTGTAGTCTGGGCATTTCTCGGTAGCTCTGTTTAGTTTCCCTACTGTTGTGTTATGTCCACATATTCATAGGATGTCCAGTTGTACGGCCAACATATTTGGTCTGGTCCCCATAACTGTTATGTATGCATGACATATCAATGGGACGATATGGGGACTGAGATCAGTCACTAATGTGAAGCAATTGAGTCCTGGTATTGTGATATTTCAGTTGATATACTGTATGTTAGGACATACACTGTTACTACATGAACATTCTCAGCTTATCTACTGACGTATTTTGTACATGTCCCTATTTTCATGCCTTTGTCCCCCCACTTTGTCAGGATTGGTCCACATTCATTGCATTAAGGGGTTCTCTGAGCATACCTTTCCACAGCCAGATTTTCCACAGAATGTCCAGATGTTTGGTCCATACATTTGTTCAGTTCCACAATTTATTTCTATTTGTCTGGTAAATCACGGTGATGATCCAAGGATTTATGTCAGTAAATACATGACCTGACATGTAGTTCCCATCATCATATCATTCAGTGATTGTCTGCTGAAACACACACTGTTGCTGTAACACGTCTTCATTTTTAACAATGATTTTCTATGTCCATATATGTGGCTCACCCCCCCCTTTTACAGTCTTTGTACAGGTTCCTTGCACTAACAGGTTGGGAGGGGTGGTTCGGTGAAATAACTACACTGCATGTTTTATACACACACACATATAAATATATATATATATTTTATTTTCCTTCCGTTATATTTAATATATGTATATCTATATTATGACTGTACGTTTACATATATATGTTTCATCTGACATATATATATATATATATATATATATATATATATATATATATATATGTGTGTGTGTGTGTGTGTGTGTGTGTGTGTGTATGTCTATATACAATGCACAAAGGGTTCCACGACACTTTCCCCTAATGTTGTATGCCTCTATTACATGATATGTTTGAAAAAGCAACAGCAATTCTTACAGCTCAGCTGGTGTACTAGTACATTTCTCTGATTAAAATGCTCAGGGTCATAGGTTCAACACTTGGGACTGCTGTTTTTCATCAATGTTAAATGACCTGACTGCAGTATATGTTTGTTAAAGCACTGCAACATCTCCCAGGGTAGATGGTATAGTGGTATGTTGGTGTGATTGTTGAAGACAGTGTCCTGGGTGTGAAACTTGGCAGTGCTGACTATTTTGTTGCTGGGCAGAACAAGGTCTGAGGGATGCAAACTGATTAAGGCACATTTATGCATATCATACATATAATGTTATATTTAAGCATAGGCAATGCCCTCATGACCATACAATGCCAACCGTGGGTAAGTCCAGCATTGCCCACATCCAGTTATGGGTTATTGCTATTATACAATGACATTATTTAAGTAAACAATACTCACCTTTCTTAAATAATGTCATTGTATCATGCCTCCATACTGCCCTTCCACAGTTTTCCGGTATCCTGGGCTATTTCTGATGTACAGCACATGCGTAAGGGATTTATTCCCACACTTACTCAGTACATCAGTGCTGTGCAGTGGTAGCGACAGAGATAGGAGGAGCTCAATTGCTTTTTTTTAACATGTCTCGGTATGTTATATGAGGTGATGAACTCGTATAACATTGTGAGATATATTAGAAAGGAAACAGAGATCTTCCTTTCTCTGTTGAGAGGAAGATCTCTATTGCATTTTTTATGCTATTGTGCTATATTATACGAGTTCTTCAACTGGTCACACATAGCGAGATATGTTCAAAGTACAGTGGAGATCTTCATTTCCCCATTGCTATCTCTGCAGACTGGAAATACACACAGGTGATAAACAAATAGAAATAGTCCAGGCATCTGGACCTTTTTCCATTTGCATACTCTCGGAGTTACAACGGGCACTCTGTTTGGGCTGGCCAATTAACGTACTCATTTCTGTATGTTAATGGCCAGTCACTGTATGATATAAAATTAAATATTTACATACACATTTATACTTTTACATTTATCTTCCATGACATCTCCCTATGTGCTTTCATTATATTATGTTCTTGTGTGACTATACTGTATGGGGCACATGTGTTTATATGGGGGGTTCACAGCTTTTCTACACTGACATCTCACTTTTGGAACTGCTACTCTACCCTGGTTGACAAAAATAATTGCTACATAATTTATGTTTACTACAATAATTTTAACACTAGTTTCACATGATAAAATAAACTGCTTGTCTTGGGACTCAGACCCTGCATACCAAGCTGTAACTCTAACCACTACACTACAATGGTTTGGACATTTCCCTTATCTATTTTCATTTAACTCCTACGGGATACTTAATCTGTAATGTACACACACACTTAGTTACACTTAAGCATCCCTTAGGACATTATATACAAGGATATATTATTATTATTTTCTGTAGGTTATGGGGTGTGTATTGCGGTGTTGTGACAACTACTTGGGACTGTGTTTGTGACATACTGCAATGATTGGGCTTTCAAGATTCTGTGCAAGTTTCATGCTGATGCATGACATGTACAGTATGAGCTTTATGTATTTTGTGGGGCTGGGGCTGTGCTTGTGTACACTTGGGGGATTTATCCCCTGTTATGTGTGCATTTGCACATATTTCCTGCTTCTGCAGACTGCAGAAGTGCCATATGGCACTTTAGCAATACAGGGGGCATGTCACAGATGTTGTGACACACCCCCTGTATTGCTTTCCTACTGCCATTTTTTTTCAGAGTCCGCAGACACTAAAATGCTCTATTTTGCATTTCAGTGGCTGTGGACACTGAAAAACTGGCATAATATTAGAGCTAAGCACTGGGGGCATATTTAGTGTCCGTGCACTGCAGGGACATGCCCCCTGTGTTCACACACAGAACCATGTCCGTTTTAGAGCATGGCAGTGTGCCTTCATACATATCCATGGCGAGCTGCCGTGCTGCAAGGAATGGACCCTTCCGTGCAGGAATAAGCTATTCCTGCACGGAAGTTTGCTGAATCCTGGGGTGTGATTAGTGTTATAGTAGCTCTGACCTCTTTTAACAGTGGTTGTAAATACTCAACAGAATAAACTAGTTGAACTGCATGTCTTAAGGCTATCATTTTTTAGTCCAAATGCTGAGAAACCCTCTCTCAAATTCTTCCAGAGCTGTCAGAATTATCACTGTAATACAAGAGCTGTGAACTGACCACTCTTCCTTCTTAAGAACTTTTAACATATATCTAAACTAGAACAAGGAAACAGACTCAGGCAAGGCTCTTCTCTCCAGTATAAAATTCAGGTTTATTCACAATATGAACTGCACAAGCATTTTCACAAACTGCTTCATCGAGTGCTTAAAATGATATAAAAAACCTCCTTTTATGCAACTATTTACAAATCGCATGACTTATCCCATTAATCATCACATGATACTACATTCCATCAAAGCATTTTAAACAAAATAAAAACGTTTTACTAAAATTACAATAACTCAGAGAATAAAAATATTAAACTATCTAAAAGAGGTCTTCATTTCAGTTTAGGCTTCAGGGGGACATGGTCATTTAACCCATGTCCTGCATCTCCCCTTAATCTAACTATCCAGGTTGCCACTAACTCCTCAATGCGATTGCGTATATCACCTGCTCTTACACTCGGGTACACCCTACCTATTGCCATAAACTTAAAAGCATGTGAACAGGTCCTGTTTTTCAGGAGATTTGTTGATGACCTCTTTATAGCATGCTGAAAGGGAAATGTTAGTTTTTTTTTTTTCAATTTGAGAAGTATCTTAATGAAAGCACAGATTTCTTGAGATTTACATCAAAATGCTCTGATTCAGAAGTAAATTTTTTGGATGTTACAGTTACGAAAGATGAAACATGGAGAGTTTATACTACATTATATAGGAACAGCTGTCATGTGAATCATTTGTTACAGAGAGACAGTATGCATCCATCGTACATGTTTAAAAATGTAGTACAGAATCAAATTTCTAGAGCCTCAAGGTTAAATGCTAGGGAAGTTGACTTTCTACAACAAGTGGAGACAGTGACTGAGGAACAGAGAGAAAGGGGCTATAGTGAAGGAATGATTCAGACTAATGTAATAGATGTTGTGATTATGAGGGACACCAGAGCTAAACCATATTACTCATATGTTAATAGGCTGAAGCATAAAGATGGAATAGAGCAGAGTAGGAATAAGTTGAAAGTACCCCTAAGTTACACCAGTGATGTTAATAGATACATGGATATAATACGGAGACACTGAAATATTTTGATTACTGATCAAGAGATAGCCACCGTTTTAGATAGTGAACCCAAGTTCCTTTATAGGAACAAGAAATCCCTGAAAAGGAGACTATGCTATCCTAAGGAAAGGCAATACGAACATGAATCCACAGGGACATTACCTTGTGGCAAATGTTATTTTTGTGGGGAGATAGATACTTGTTCGGAGTTTGACTATCATGATCAAAAGAAGAAGTATAGGTTTAAAGTTAGTGCCACATGTAAAACTAAACATATTGTTTATCTTGCTCATTGTTTAAGCTGTAGGAAATTTTATATTGGAAAAACTGATAGGTGTTTTAAAGACAGGATTTGTGAACATTTATATCATATAAGTAAGAGGAATAAAGTCAGTGCTCTAGCCAAACATATTATTAATTCTTCACATGCTTTTAAGTTTATGGCAATAGGTAGGGTGTACGCGAGTGTAAGAGCAGGTGATATACACAATCGCACTGAGGAGTTAGAGGCAACCTGGATAGTTAGATTAAGGAGAGATGCAGGACATGGGTTAAATGACCATGTCTCCCTGAAGCCTAAACTGAAATCAAGACCTCTTATTAGATAGTTTAATATTTTTTATTCTCTGAGTTATTATATTTTTACTAAAACGTTTTTATTATGTTTAAAATGCTTTGATGGAATGCAGTATCATGTGATGATTAATAGGATAAGTCATGTGATTTGCAAATAGGTGTATAAAAGGAGGGGGGGTTATATCATTTTAAGCACCTGATGAAGCAGTTTGTGAAAGCGCTTGTGCAGTTCATATTGTGAATAAACCTGAATTTTATACTGGAGAGAAGAGCCTTGCCTGAGTCCGTTTGCTTGTTCTTGTTACTTGGATTTTGTGTGTATCTGGGCACAGGTACCTGGCTGTTGGAAGTATTTTTCGTTTGTTTTTGATATATCTAAACTACTTTGCTATTCACTTGTGTCTGTAGTGAGAACACATGTTTTATCTTGAATGCTGGCAAATTGTGCTGTAGTTCTTTTAAAATATTTTTCTTAATGCAGCACAGAAAAGGATAAGCTCTACTTTCTGTTCTTGAAATTAGGTTAATGATATTTTTTCTCTTTCTACTGAGGCACAATTATCTTTCTGCATGACATTTTTCCCATCCCTGTTGTACTGGTAGCTACACACTTGGCTTCTTACACTGTAGTTGATCAATACTTCATCCAAACCACAATCTTTGAGCATAATAAATTAGTAGTTTTTCTGTGTTGTGAACATTGCCATAATTTGTAAGATTATGGCATTCAGTATTTTTTCCATAGGGAAATTATTATCTTTCCTTTTTAACAGTGGATAACGGGTGATTTGCTACCATATATCCAGTAGTCTGTTCTTTACTGGTATGGCATTTTATATATATATATATATATATATATATATATATATATATATATATATATATATATATATATATATAAGACCTACATACCCACTCCTCGTTGTGCCCTATCAAGAAAGGAGCCCGGAGACACCACTGACCTTGCACAATGTTACTTCATTGCTTATACTATGCCAGCATAGTGGCTTACTGTAAGCTTGTCCATGGTAGACTTTCTGTGCTATGCAGGCAATCAGGAATATATTCCAGATCCATTGTCTCAAACAGCTGCAGGCAAACTGGAAAAATAGAATTTTGTGCATTGTCAACTCAAGGACCCATCACCAGTACTATAAGACATCAAATTCATCTGGTTTGCCTTTATTAAAACAATCAGTCAGGCTTTCACTTTACTTGCTAGACAATTATTCAGTACAACTAATTAACTATGGCTAAACAGGAAACAGGTTCAGCAAAATAAATATGTTAAACATGTTGACACTAAAAGCACAACTTCCTTTAATGATGTGGGCCGCCCGGCCGCCTTCCATAACTGTAGATATGCCAAATGCCTGCCTACAAATGTACATATGTAAATCTTGCAGTTTCCCAGATTTCATCTGGGAGACTTCTGGTGCAATTCATCATCTTTTAGTTTGTAATTTCTACTACCCTCAAGGTTTTTTGCCCAATATTTAACACCGGTGATTTGACACCTCAGACTTACAGGAATTCAGTTTTATCTTTACCTGATCAGCTACCCTGACTCAAGGTAACTCCCTTCAGAGTCTCTATTACCAAGCTAAATCGACATCTCCATAGTCTGGCTGCCTGGAGTCTCTATCAGAAAGGAGTAATCAGACCTGTCTCCTTCTCAGAAAGATTCCTAGGATCAGTCTTGAATACCTTATCCTCTATCACATCCCTACATTAGAGCAGACTGCAACTGATTGTGTACTCCTTTTTCAACATTTTCACACACAAAACATTAACAACAAGAACACTCCACAAGATTCCGAGATGCATGTTTTTTTGTTGTATCCTGGTATTTCCAAATGCAAGACTACATATGAAAAATGTACATGAGTACCCCAAAAAACAAATAGCTACCTTAAGCAAGGTGTTCAAGTGGCAATACAATCAGAATGCCCTAAACCATGGACTGACCTTTGCTTCTGTGATATCATTCCAGAAGCTGAATACAGACTCATCAGACTTTGTACAGGAGCAGCTTATCTTTTGGACATAAAGGTTTTCAGGCCAATGGGCCTCATCTCAAAAAGAATAATGAATCATATAAAAGGAGATGGTTATGCAACTGCTTTTACAAACAATGCTAGCCTTAAGACCAGTAACCCATATGATGATTACAGACAACACAACAGTGAAATGGAGCATCAGCAACAAACATAGGTTCATAGGTTCATAGGTTCATACTAGGCTATCTGCCCGGGGGCATTTACAAGCCTAGCCCATAGTTTTGTGGCTTACGCCACCCCTTTAGTATGGGGAACTATACCCATTATTTTGCTGTGCCTCTGTCGAGCAGTGACACTGAGGTAATCCCTGGGGTATATCTGCGATCTCCCATCCATTGGTCAAGATTTCTCTTGAACAAGGCCAGCGAGGTGCTCTGCCTCACATATACCGGGATTTTGTTCCACAGCATAGGGAGTCTTTGGGTGATGAATCTATCCCTCCAGCACGTCCTATTAATAGCCGTGTCGAGGTTTAAGTCTCCCGCCCTTGTGGCTCTGATGGATCTAGATTTTTTGAGGTGAAGCATATTCATCAAATCTGGGTTTGACATGGCCATGTATGTTAGGCAAAGGTCACCTCTGAGCAAGCGGTAGGCAACTGAGTAGAGCTGGAGTTCTTTCAGTCGGGCAGCATAGGACAGATGTTTGAGACCCTTTATCCTTTTGGTGAGGAACTTTTGTGGCCTCTCCAGCTGCTGCAAGTGTCGGGTCAGATACATTCCGAATGGGGCATTGTACTCAATCATTGGTCTGATGAGTGATGAGTATAGGGAGACTATGACCTCCCTTGATCTAGATGAGAATCCCTTCATGATAAGGTGGGAAATGTAGAAGGTCTTCCTAACTACTTTAGCTACATGGGTGTCAAATGACAGACTACTATCAACCTGGGTCCCCAGGTCCCTGATAACTTCTTCTGTGCTCAGTGGATTGCCACCTATTTGGTAGCTAGGGGTAACCTTGTTTTTCCCAAAGGGTATGACTATACATTTTTTGGCATTTAACTTTAGGCCATGGCTCTGGCACCAGTTATCCGTTTCTGTGAGACCCTTCTGAAGGATATCTGTGTCAGATGTGTTTTCTACTATGGCGCCCAGTTTGCAGTCATCTGCAAACTTTGTCAGCCATAACCCTCCTGTGTTTGCTTGTACTTGGAAAAGTAGATGCCAAACAAGAGTGGGCCCAGGACTGAGCCCTGTGGTACACCACTTGTGACAGGCTTTGAGTCTGACATGGCGCCAGCAACTCTGACCCTGTGGGTTCTGTCACTCAGCCAGTTTGCAACCCATCTTGTGATGTATGGGTTAACATTTAAGCTGATGAGTTTTTCAATGATACCCGAGTGGGGTATTGTATCAAGGCCTTTGCCAGATCGAGGTAGGCTGTATGGACTGCCTTTCCCTCATCAATGGCTTTGGTGACTGTTTCAAAAGTCAACCAAGTTTAGAAGGCATGATCTGCATTTGACAAAGCCAAACTGGGATGGATCCAAAGTCTGCAAATTCCCTATGTCTTTATTTATGAGGTCCATTATGATCCTCTCCATGGCTTTGCAGATAAGGCTTGTCAAGCTAATGGGCCGGTAATTTCCAGGGTCGGTGGAGGCACCGCCTTTGTGAAGTGGGACCACAGTTGCAGTGCGCCACTCCTGGGTGCGTATCCAGAGGTAAGACTATGATTAAACAGCTGTCCTAGCTGTGGGTTTAATTCTCGTTGTGTTCGTGGAGCACACAGCCGGGGACACCATCAGGTCCCATGGATGCTGTGTATTTTGCTTTGGAGAGAGCAGTTCTCACTTGGGCGTTGGAGATGTTTGGGGGCTGCAATCGCTTGGTATAGATATCTCTCCTTTTGGGGAGGGGAGAAGTTTGCACTGAACCTGTCAGCCAGTATGTTGGCAATGTCTGTAGGATCAGTAATCTTCACATCATTTTGAACTAGTTCTGAGCATATCTGGGAGTTCCTCCCAGGTTTCTAACATAGCTAAAGAAGGCCTTATGATTGTCTTTTGAGTCTTTAGCTATTTTTCTCTCAAAATTTGCTTTGGATGATTTTATGAGAGCTCTTAGTTTTTACTTATAGTGATCAAGGGTGTCTTACCTTTTAAGGATTTTGCTCTATCTTGTAGTAGCTTCCTCCTTTTGTTGTAGAGTTTGTTTATGGCTGGGGTCCACCAGACTGGACGCTTGCCTTTGGTACAAAGAGTCTTTGTTTTGCTTGGGATTGCCTTATCCATGCAGTCCTGCAGGTGCTGGTAGAAGGCATTTGTAAGTGATACAGCGGCTTGAGTACTGTTTTCCGCTCGGGGCCTTAAAGGAGACCACACTAGTCTTTAGAAGTGTGAAGTCGGCTTTAGAAGTTCTTTACTGTGGTCTTTTTATTTCAGGTGGGGTGGGATGAGGACCTCCAGCGAGATTAGTTTGTGATCTGATCTCACCAGTGAGGGGTATACTTCCGATGTTGAACATTGTGCTCCCATGTTCGTGATGATGAGATCAAGTATGTTTTCTCCTCTTGTGGGGATGGTGACTAGTTGTTCCATGGCATTTGAGTTTATGAATTCCAGGAACTTTTGGGCTATGGTGTTTGGGCTTGAGTAGTGTTCCCAGTCTATATTAGGGTAATTGAAGTCACCTAGTATGATGGTGTTTGGTGATACATTTATCCCTCTAGTGTTTTCAGGAAGGCCATGTGAGGTTCCTGAGTTTGTGAGGGTGGCCTGTAACATGCTACAATTTGCAGAGCAGTCTTGCCTATGGTTAATTGCACCTGGATGGTCTCCGATGCATCGTGCATTGCCACCAGTCTTGAGGTGTGGGTGTCCTTGATGAATATGGATACCCCCCCTCCTTTCTTGGTATTGTCCGGATTTTGGGGCCGGAACACATGATATGAGGTAAAACCTGATAGTGCTGGGGTGCTCTCAGGAGCCTTGAACCAGGTTTCTGTCACAGCACAGACATCGATGTTCTCCATACTGAGAAGGGCCTCAAGTGCGTGCATTTTGAGATTTAGACTTCTGGCATTGAGCAGCATTACCCTTAGTTTTTTTTCCTTTTTTGTGTTCTAGGGTGGTAGGTTTAGAATTTGAGCCTTGCCTAAAAAAGGCACTATGGGGTGGCAAGGGCCTTTGCCAATATCCGAATCCCAGGGTGACAGGTGCAAGCCGTCCCTTGCGCAGCGTGGCTTGTCCAGCATGTCATCCCAGGCAGACAGACATTGCATCCCCTTTGAATGACACCAGAGTTTAAGCCAATTGTTAAAGCTGATCATCTTATCTCTGTATTGTGGCATCATTCTTGGTGAAGGTAGGATACTGCTCAAGGTCAGGGTCATACCTGCCTGGGCTACATAATCAGAGAGCTCCTCAATGTCTCTTTTCATGTAGTCCAAGGAGGTACGTCTCAGGTCGTTTACACCAGCGTGGACAATGACTGAGTCGTATTTGTACCTGCTGTTGAGAGACCTGAGTGCTTGCGTTATGTGGCGGATTCTAGC
The DNA here is from genome assembly GCF_019279795.1 of Protopterus annectens. Lineage (NCBI taxonomy): Eukaryota > Metazoa > Chordata > Ceratodontiformes > Protopteridae > Protopterus > Protopterus annectens. The sequence goes on along the minus strand of NC_056734.1, from coordinate 355,660,339 downwards.
GCCTGACAGGCAGCTTACTGTGACCTTCTCCTTACTCAGTCTGGTAAGCGGGACGTCAGTGTGTCTGACTATGGAGTCACCAATGACTAGTGTGTCTGGCATTGTGTTTGGCCTTAAGGGCTGTGACTGTTTGACACTCTGACTGTGAGGTCTATGTGTTGCAGGTGTTGTGTTCTGAGGTGGTGGTTGTTTGGGTGTCTGCTTTGGTGGCCTGTGCTGTTTTGGTAGATTTTTGATCAGAGCCTCCGAGTATGTCTTTGTGTGTTTATGTGTATGATTTGAGGTTGTGATGGTACTATGTGAGACTGGGTCTATAGTGTGTGTGGTAACCTTCTCCTCCTGACTGGTCTTGCCAGTCCTATGTTGAGAGAGCTCAGCCTCCAGTTTGGCCGTATAGTTGCATCTCTCGCATGTATTTGTGTTTTGTGGGAGGAGGAGAGGGTTGTCTGTGTACATGAGGCAATTGTAACATTGCCTCAATATTCCCAGGTTCACCAGCTGAGCAGGAGAGGACACTAGCAACTGATCCCTTGACATGCTAGAAGGACTAGACAAAAAAAACTTTAAAAGAGATTCCGGGGGACGTGGGTGACCGAGAAAAGGGGGTTTGCCTTTTTGGGGTGCTATCTATAAGAGTGCCGCATCAAGGTAATAAGTACTGTAGGAGCAAGTGCTAGGTTTAACGGATAGAGAATAGTCTACTTGGAGTCAAGTAGAGATGATCTTTTTAGTTATAGGATACGCTGATTAGATCAGTAGTATAGTTCGAGGAAGGTAGTTTTAAGGGAAAATTTGAAGAGTGGACTTTAGGTAGCCCGAATAGTTTAAACCTGCTTAACCGGCGCTGCCCTAGGGTGCAACAGTGGCAGCTCCGCGCTAAATCGCGCTAAATTGCGCTAATGCGCGCTAAAGCGTGCTTTATAGCAGGGGGCTGGAAAAGACAGGAAATGACCCAAAATGGCCAATAAACTACAAGTTACTGCCTTAAACCACTCCTCTGAGGACAAACAGGCAGCTCAGTACTCCCTACTCCCACTAGTGAGTAAAGAAACTACCCTTGACCAAACAAGGAAAATGGAGAAACACAGGAACCAAGACAAAGCCCAGGGATCAGCAAATCTGATCACTGGAACAAACTATTAGGAAAGTATGGAAAACAAGAGTATTTTTTTTGTTTTTTTTCAAGTTTTTTTTCAGATAGGCAGAAAATACAATAAATGCTGTGTTTTTTGACTAATTGCTATCAAAAGCTAGTACACTTGAGTGTATTAGCCTGTTGTTTAACTTTTAAGCAAAACTTAAACAAGCAAGTGCAACAAACAATTCAAGCTATTAAAAACAGTAAAAACAGGTAATAACAGAATAAAACAGGCAGAAATAGCAATCGAAAGGCTTAAAAAGTCGAAAATGCAGAAAAAATACTTAGAATCTGGAAAGTTTGTCTTTTCTGGTCTCTGCTGCTCTAGGAACTCTGCTGGACACCACGAGGAGCTGTGCTGAGTTCTCTATAGCCAGAAAAGCCCGCCAAAGCGTGCCAAAGCCCGCCAAAGCGTGCATCCATTCTTATTCTCTGTGTACATCTGACATGATAATCTGGGAACAAGCAATGCCAAAATACTTGTCTCTTATGGCCATATATATTCCAAGTTAGCAAGATGCCCCTGACAAATAGTCTAAGCAGAGAAATCTCAATCTACTGCGAGTAGAAACTGACAAACAGACCTTTCTCCTGATAACAAAAATTGGACCATCCATATTGTGTGCCTGTTTGCCTCCAGTTTGATTCAACAATTTTCAGTGTTTGCTCCAGGTTGTCCCCACAGCAAAGCTTCAGTGACAAAAACCTTTTTGATTAGAAAGAGCCAATGTTTCTAATATGCATTTCCTCCAATTGTTCTGTTTTCAGAGCTGTTTTTCAAGGCAAGACTATATTCCATTTGTATACCTTGCTGTGCAGGACATCTGTGTCTCACTCTTTTCAAATAGTTAGTTGTGAAGAATCAGGGTTACTGACTGAACAACAGACATCTATATCAAGAAGGCAGAGCTCTGCACTCAGACTTTAGATCTCTCAGTCAAACGCCATATAAGAGCTCATATTGATATTCAGTACTCCTTTCTCCAGCATTTTATCTTCCCTAAGTGAAGCTAAAATGCTTACCAACAGGAACTCATAACCATTTAATGAGACACATTATCTATCTGATTCCACAGGCAAGGAACAGACCAGTATCAACTTCAATTCAGATTTTGCAGTATCGTCCTGCCTTGTTTTAACACTGACAACTTCAGCAGAAAATCTCATTTATCTACCATCTCAGCCTAAGTGTCTGCTTACCTTGTATGGCTTCACATATTTCTGTAAAACAACTCTTAAAGGATATAAGATAAAATAACACCAGAATGGAAACAGTAAACTCCAACACCAGGACCGTAAATTTTAAGTTAAGCGCTTTCACTCACTTTATTAACAATGAGCTTCTTCAGAACAAAGTTGTTGTTGTGTCTTTCGGTTTTTCCCGGTTAGGGGTCGCCACAGCGGAACTCCGGTCTGCTAATGATTGGCAGTAGATTTTTACGTGCTGAGTTGCCAGCCCTGACGCACAACCTTCAACAAAGGTACACCCATTCACGCATGTTTCCAGACAGAAGACGCTCTAGCTGAGAATCAAATGGGACAACATCTTACTGTGAGGCGACATTACACAATTAGACCCTTTATAAACAATAATCAATTAAGTTAATTAAGTCATGTGACATACCCAACAGGATTTCAGTATAATGTACAATAATTGAATATCTAAATAATCAATGTTAATAATAATAAATCTGTATAAACGTAGAAAAAAATAAATAACTTATACAACATGTTGACATGTTTTCATGTAAAAAAGACATTATCTATAAATAAAAATAATACAAGTATGAAAAATATGTACAATATATATATATATATATATATATATATATATATATATATATATATATATATGTATATACATAATGTGTATGTAAATGTATCTATGTAAATTAATGTGTGTATATATTAATACACCTTACAGTTAACTACCTATTCCTAGCCAATGTTAAAAAACATTTAATGTTAATGGTGCCATTAAGGCCAGGTGTTTGGTCAGCAATCAACATAATCTGCCATAAACTTTCTCGACACTCCAAAAAAGTCTAGTAATCACCTATAAATGAGCCTGAGTTTACCTTCTCTAACACAAAAAAAGAAAACTTCTTAAACAGTGGACACTCTGTAGTGTCAACAGCCAACGCATTAGTGCCATCTTTCTTTCTAATGGCTAAACAATGTTCATAAATGTGACAAGTTTTACATTGGTAAGACCATTAGAGCTCTTAACAAAAGAATTTATGGCACCATTAACATTAAATGTTTTTTAACATTGGCTAGGAATAGGTAGTAAACTGTAAGGTGTATTCATATATACACACATTAATTTACATAGATACATTTACATACACATAATGTATATACATATATATATATATATATATATATATATATATATATATATTTTTTTTTTTTTTTTGTACATATTTTTCATACTTGTATTATTTTTGTTATTATTTTTATTTATAGATAATATATTTCTTTTTTACATGAAAACATGTCAACATGTATAAGTTATTTATTTTTTCTACGTTTATACAGATTTATTATTATTAACATTGATTATTTAGATATTCAATTATTGTACATTATACTGAAATCCTGTTGGGTATGTCACGTGACTTAATTAACTTAATTGATTATTGTTTATAAAGGGTCTAATTGTGTAAGGTACTTTGTTCTGAAGAAGCTCATTGTTAATTAAGTGAGTGAAAGCGCTTAACTTAAAATTTACGGTCCTGGTGTTGGATTTTATTGTTTCCATTCTGGTGTTATTTTATCTTATTTTGTTTGAAGTTCGTTTGGTTTCATTTGACTTCTTAAAGGATGCCCTTTATTTGAAGAGTCAAAGACATTCAATATCTGCTGCCTGGGACTTAAACTTCATGACTGCAAATAATAATTGTTATCTCAGCTAGAAGGATTTCTAAACCACAAGCCTTAAGTGAACACAGTTGTCCACAATGCCAGGGTGTATATCAGAACCAGCCTCTGCTTTATGTCCACAGTAGTCTTTATAGTAGCTTTGAACCAGTCAATTCAGCCACAAGTTTTCTTTTCAATACTGGAGAATAAATGAGCAAGAATCCTCAGGCTCAGTTCCGCAGAGCAGCCCTTGGTTTGGCTACTTTGCCTGAGATTTACACTGAATCTGCTGCACCTAAAGCCATCCACTGCTAAACGAATGATAATAAGTATCATTTTGTACTTCTGATTATTTTTACTGTATTTTATCCAAATCCTGTGTTAGTTGTTAGATTTCTCACACTTCAGTAGAGTTTCAAAGTTGAACTGTTTCCAGTGCTGCTGTAGTACTTATTCACATTGTGTCTGCCAGTTTTACAGGACAGTAGTATCTAGACTGTGTGGTTTCCCTTCACTTGAGCTCTAAAACCGGCATATTTACATTAAGAGGGTTTTCTCACTACACTCTTGGAGCAGAAGTGTGCTGTAGCAAACCTATCTGAGTTGGGGGCTGTTGGCTGAAAGCTTATTGTGTGTTTTCCTGATTGTTGTAAAACTTGTTTTTCTGATTCTAAATAAGCCCAATGCACATCAGCAGTTACCACTGTCGTGTACAGATGTAAATGGTATCAGCTTAAAATTTCCCTTAAAATAACTATCTGTGCAACCTTCCTCAGTCATCCTTCTGCTGTGGGAGTATCTGAGTTGCGCACAGAACAGCATTGCCTTGTTGGATAGCTACAGTTCACACTGAGTACAGCACCCATTCTTCATCCAGGTGCAATCATCCCATTCCAGTCAAATCTACCCACCTTTCTCCCTGGTTAAACCCACAATAAAAATCCTGAAACCATGAATAGTCACTTTCCTGCTATCTCTGTGGCCAGCCTGATAGACATGGGTATCCTCGGGCAATGTAGTAATTGTCTCATGTATATTGACAACCACTTAATCCTGAAACTAGCAAACAAAGTATCTGAGAGATGTAGTTGCATTATGAAAGTTGAGACAACTCTCACATACTGACAAATCAAATGACAAACAGGTTGTCAGGACATGAACGTCATTTCCCTAACTAAATAAGGTCTGGACATATAAATCCACATATGTGGAGGGACTCACAGGTAACACCAAAACCTCAGAGGACTTCCATATGCTACCCTCAGAAACCACATGCAAACAAAACCAAGTCAAAATAACTACTATACATAAAAATGCACATCACAGTGTCTCCACAAGCAAGTCCCTAAGGTGAAACACTACATATTCAAAAATCATGATCATAGGAACCTCCATCACGAGGCACACTGATACCCCTTCTCAACAGGTCAGATAAAGAAAAGGTTTCAGTCAGTTTTCTGTCTTGGGCCAGGATTTGCCAGATCATGCAGACACTCAGGGCCCTCAATCACAAGTACCGGTATGACTCAGTCATAGCCCATGTGGATGTGAATGACCTGAGATGTACCTACTTGTACAATATGAAAAGAGACATGATAGACTTCACTGAATACATGTCACAGGCTGGTATGAGCCTCACATTAAGCAGCATTCTACCTTCACCAAGAGTGATACCACAATACAAACAGAAAATGGTTGAGTTCAATAATTGGCGTAGCTACTGGTGTTATTCCAAGGGGATCCAGTGTTTGTTTGCCAGTGACAACATGATCAACAAACCACACTGTTGTGCCAGAGATGTTCTCCACTTGTCACCACTAGGCTTTCAAATACTGGTCAAGGCATTAGTCACTCCTATAGTGCCTTTTTTAGGCAGTGCCAACCTAACAGACCTACCAGCATAACAAATTTTTCTAATGCTAAGCTGAAGGCACTGCTCAATGTTAGGAGCCTTAACAAGAAACTGCACTCCCTGAACGCTCTCCTTGCCCTGGAGAATGCTGACATCTGTGCAGTTACAGAGACATTTTTTAAGGTTGCAGAAAACACCCCAGCAGCACAAGGCTACAATGACTATTATACATTCAGACCACCCTCTGAAAAGGAAAAAATGAAAGAATGAGGTGCTTCCATTTACATTAAAAGGAATCACACCTCAAGATTGGTCAAGCAGGATGACTCACTCAAGCTACTCTATTTCCAGCTAACCACACACAAAATCCCCCACCATATCATCACTAGATACAGGTCCCCAACCCTGAACCATGAAATTCCTTCCACATACCTGAAGATATTAGAATCACTTACCATTCAGTTCAACACACTACTCATGGGCAATTTTAACTACCCCTCCATAAACTGGAAAACATAAACAACCATTTACATGCAGACTCAGAGATTCCCAGACTTTGTCAATGCAATTGCTCTAGAACAGCAGGACTGCACTCCCATTAGGGGCTCAAATATCCTTGACAGAGTGATCACAAACATGGTGGTACACAATTGCCCCCACCCCAGTATAATGTCTTTATTGGTAAGACTGGATCATAAATCAGTCTCCTTTGAAATAAATGTAGCGGTAGTACCCCATCCAACCTTAAACCTTAAAGAATTTTTCCAAGGCATATTGCCTCCTATTAAGTGTTAGTATAGGTAATTTTAAAGCTCTCCCTAACTCCAAAAACATGAATGCCTATGCAGAAGTATATACGAATGCCCTGTACAACCACTTAAACAACTGCATAGAAACAGCAGTATCTGACTGAACTAAACCCAGGTCTTGCCGGAAAACAAGCCACCGTGGAGGACCCCTGGTATAAACAGACTATACAACAGAAGGAAGAAATTCTTGTCTAGAAATAAGTGGGGAGGGAGCACAACAGAGAAAAAAATTCACCATTAGTTTCAGCAGGCAAATCAGGGAAATAATCAAGCCTTCAAAAGCTAAATACGAGACTAAAATGGCCTCCCAAGCAAAGGATAAGCACAAAGCATTTTTTTAGTTATGTCTTTATTCTTTTTTTTTTTCAATAATTTTTATTTTTATTTTTACATTAATAAATGTCACATTCTTACAACATGACCGTATATATATATATATATATATATATATATATATATATATATATATATATATATATATATATATATATGTATGTTATACATTGATGTCAAATACCACTGGATATAGGTCGTACAACATATCTATTTACACTATGTACATAGATGCTTTCACTGTTAGTTCCACAGTTATATAGACACTATATACATTCGTAATATCCAAGTTATTATTTAATATCTGACCTTGTATGTGTTCATTGGTTCCATTATAGTGTATTTCTAAGTTGCTGTGTGATGAATTATGCTAATAAGATATTAAAGGTTTGTTCCCAAATCTCTCTGGATTTCATGTTTTTGTTTCTTTTATCTATTACTATTTTATGAGATAAAAAGTGTTGTATAGCTACTTGTTTAAAACCCTCCCAAGAGATATTTATCGTATCTAGCCATTTAAAAGCTATATACAGTTTCATTAGTAGGAAAATTGTTAAAAGTGTATTTGCTTGTTTTCTTGGTATGTTGGGTGGGAGAATGTGTAATAGAGTGAATTCCCAAGTTAATGTTGATGTTTGATAACCTGTTTTTTTTGTAATTGTACCTTGAGAGAGTTCCAGAGTTTATAGACACATTTACAGTTCTAAAATACATGGATTGAGTCAGCTATCTGGTCCTTACAGTGTGGGCAGAAAGGTGATTTTGATGTGTTAAATTTGTGTAGGATTGCAGGTGTAAAATAAGCATTATTATTGATCATGAGCTGAGTGTATGCTAACTTTTTGAGGGGTATAATCTTCAGTGTTAGATTGATTGCCTGGCTTATTTGCTGATCATCTATGGATGGTTTAATTTTTCTCCAGTAGTTAGAGAAGAGGAGTTCTTTCTGGTATTTGATTTCATTTATCATTTTATATGAATTAGTAATAGTTTTCTTTGTTGTGATAATAGTTTTCCAAAACCTGCTACAAGTTTCTATGTCACTATTGGTCATAGTAACATTTTGGAGGTAACTGGAACACAGTTCTTTGATTTGTCTTAGGGTTATTATGTGTGATTTAGGGAGGTTTAAGTTGGTCCTCATTTCTTGCATTGAACAGTTAAGGTAGGGATAAATATCTTGAATTGTTTTATCTTTCAGTCTGGGAAAAGGGACTAAGACCAGCATCTTATTGTTTATTTTTAAATTTGGGTTTTTATGAAGGGGTTGCAGTATTGTCATGGCTTGTCTAAGGTTCAAGAATTGAAAGAGTTTTTGCACTAAGTATGTCTTTATTCTTAATGGAAACACTCAACACTGTGCTGAGTTGGCTGTAGATGGCAATACCTATATTCAGCCAGAAGAAATAGCAAACCTGCTGGTCAATAAATTCAGCTCAAATTTTACCTCCTCTTCACCTCCAGTTGTGCCCCATAAAATACCCTGTACCATTCCTTTGCCTGTTATCCCAAAAGAAGAGGTCATCACTGCACTTTCTAAAGCTAGAAAAATGGCATCAGTGGGTCCTGATGTCATAGTAGCACTCTATTCAGTCCTCATCAGGCTAATAAGTGTGTATAATGCAGTCTTTGGCATGTACCTTGCCAGGTACCTGCAACAGTTGGAGCATCCTCAGAGATTTCCCACCAAAAATTATATGTGGACCAATTAAAAGCTCTGCCACTGTATTCAGTTTCCTACTGATTACTTAGGGGTGATCTGTGCCTGATCTACAAGGCAGTCTCCGACCCAGTCCTGATGGAGATGTTGCATATTTGTAAAACTAACTGCACAAGAGTTACCCACTCCAAAGATCTAAACCTGATCACTGACATGAATAGATCATGCTGGAGAGACATTTATGTGTCCCAGAGATTGCCCCCTCTGGAAAAGGCTTCTTATTCACATAAAGCAGTGCCCTTGCCTGACCATCTTCAAGTGCAATCTGGACCAAGGGATAGCAAATTGCAAATTCACTCCTGGAGTGATGCCAATGTCCCTCATGGACAGAGGCAGTCTGTAAAAATAGTCAAAACCCTGCTTGTTGATGGTTGTTATCTTTCCCCAGGGATGGAAAATTAGGTAAAACCTTGATAAAACTGGCTAGGCTTGTAATGGCTATGAATCTGTTAGCATAGTAATCTCCTATGAACCTATAAACCTATAATCCTACATACAATGGATGTACACAAACAACTCAGATCCTTTATTTCAAATATTTAAGTTACAAACAAGGTGATAAAGGTTATGCATTTCCTTTATTTAATGAGTTGATAGTCCTAAATTTGATAAAAGATCTTTCTGCTTTTCCTAAATATATTTGATCTGTATTCATTCTGATTATATTTCCATTGTAAACATTATTATGGCAGTGTTTAAATACAAAAGACTAGGATCAGGAATGGGTCTCTGATCGTAACTAACTTATGTGTTCGAGGCATGGATGTTGAAATATTGTCCTTGAGATTAGTTTGACGTTCTAGAGGGGAGTCATAACATCCATGTCAAGAGCATATAATGAATTATGATTAGAGAGACTTGAACAAAACTCTTTGAAATTCATTAAACTTTAGCTGATCAAATATAGTACTAGTTATAGAAAAAAAAGAGTGTAGGATCGCAAAGTGTTTTACAAATCTGAAAGCCACACAATGGCCAGAATCTAAGACTCCCTCTAATAAATGAATGGCTTTAAAAGCTGTTGTACACTCAGACACATTGTGTGTGTGCATGTGTGTGACAGACAGTGAAGTGTATTACAGCTTACAAAGCCATGAAAATGTTTCATATACTGTTCTGTGTTGGTTACAGTTAATGTTGTAGTACAATATTAAAGATTAATAATACTGAAAGATTATTAACAAAATAGTCTTGTTATTGAATTCAGACGGTAATTGCAGTGCTCCTTCACGTCAAGAAGTTTCTTTAAAAATTGATATTGTTCATAAATAAATCACCTTGAGTTTTTAGTATAAGCTTTATATTATATAACAGCTGTATCTTTGAAATATCTTTCAGTGTTCAAAATTAAGCTTAATCAAGTATTTTCTTCCTCTCTTTGGAATAGATAGCAATGGCTCTTTAAATAATGACAGTGTGTGGAAGTCACTGTGGGTTTCCTCTTTAAACTTTATGCCATGTGACTCTGTCTAAACTGGCATCTTACTAACCAGGAATTCCAGTTGCTAACTTATTCTTTATGTTTTGCTCATGCAGTGTTGTAAACAAGTTATGGAATCACATTTAAGAAACTAAATTTGTTAAACATGTATTAACTTAGAATTTCATTGGCAAGAAGCAGTTTAGGACAACTTAAATGTTCATATTGACAAACAAAACAAAGTTCTTCAGATTATAGTTTTTGTTATAGTAACGTTCTTCATTATTTTCTCTGGTCAAGTTGAAAAGAAAATTCAGTTCAAAATTTACCAAATTAAGTTTCCATGGTGCTACAGTGGTTAGCACTGATGCCTCACAAAACTTAATTCAACCGTTCGGTTTTCAGCTGCATTCTATGCCTGTTAGACAAGATGAGGCATTCTGTGGCATTGTGAGATCTGACCACAAATCATTCTCATTCGAAATAACTATCACCCCCCCCCCCCCCCAGCAGCAGCAAATAAACTAAAAAACTTCTCCAAAGCAGATTATAACCTCTTACGGGATGGTGTAAATAGCTTTACTGCACCTCCCCTCTCAGATGGAACTGGTAACTATGCGAGTTCTACACAAATGCTTTATACAAACACCTCTATAACTGCATTAACTCGGCCCTACCTGATAGGACCAAAACAAGCTCCTCAAGGAAGAGAAGGAAGAGCAAACCTGCCTAGTGGACAACTACCATTAACAGGCTTTACAATAAAAGGAAGAAATTGCAGTCTAAGAGTAAGAGGGAGTGGCTCTAACCTGGAAACTCTTCTTCCTCAGCTTAAACAAGCTTAAACAAGCAAATAAGATTTTTTTGTGAAGTCCTCCAAAGCAAACTATGAATCCAAATTAGCTTCCTCATCTAAGGACAACTATAAGGCGTTCTTCAGTTACATCTGTAACCTAAAAAGAAAGGCCCAGATTTGTGCTGAACTGGTAGTTAATGATACCACATATACTGAGCCTGTGGACAGAGGCAGAGCTAACCTGCTGTCTGACAAATTCTGTGAAAACTTCACTCCCCTGTTCCTGCCACACATACCCCATGACAACCATACCACTTCTTCTTTACCTTGTATCTCTAAAGAGCAGGTCACAAATGCCCTCTCTAGGGCCAAAAACAAAGCATCTATGGGACCTGATAACATCCAGACTGCTTCCTACATGAGCTCCAACAAGAATTAGCAACACCACTGAGTACTCTTTTCAATCATAGTCTAAGCACTGGCTTCATCGCAGCTGAATGGAAAATGGCCACCATTATTTCCTTGCATAAAGGTGGTGCTTTCACTGAAATTGGGATATATAGACCTATTAGCCTGACTAGCCTTATCTGCAAGGCCATGGAGTGAATCATCATAGACCTTATCAACAAAGATATAGCCAATCTCCAAACACTTGAACCTATTCAGTTTGGAATTGTCAAAAGGAGATCATGCCCGTTAAACCTGGTGGACTTCTTAGAGACAGTCACCAAGGCCCTGGACAAGGGGAAATCTGTGCATACAGCCTACCCAGACTTAGCCAAGGCTTTTGACACTATCACACACTTCAGGCATCATTGACAAACTCACCCAACTAGGTATCAACCCTTATATTGTTAGATGGGTCACTAATTGGCTCACTGATAGAACTCATATAGTCAAAATAGTGGAATCCACCTCCAACAACAGACCTGTAACCAGTGGTGTTCCACATGGATCAGTCCTGGGACCTTTGCTGTTTGGAGTCTATTTCTCCAAAGTACAAGCAAAAACTAAAGGTCTCTGGATGATAAAGTTTGCTGATGACTGCAAACTGGGAGTGGTCAAAAAATCTTCAAATGATGTAAACATCCTACAAGAGGGTCTTACACAAACAAATGATTGTTGCCAAAGTGATGGCTTTAAACTCAATGGAAAAAAATGTATTATCATCCCTTTCAGTAAGAGTAGTGTTCTTGCTAACTACCACATCAGTAGCAACACCCTAAGTATGCACTCAGTGGTGAGAGACCTGGGCACACAGGTTGATGGCAACCTTACCTTTGATCACCATGTCTCCAAAGGGGTAAGAAGGGCATTCTGTATTGCTCATATCATAAATAAGTGCATTGCCTCCAGAAAAAAAAGAAGTTATAATCTCCCTGTAATCTTCCCTCATCAGGGCAATAATTGAGTGCAACGCCCCCTTTGGTATGTACCTTTCCAAGCACCTGCAGAAATTGGAGAAACCACAAAGGTTCCTCACAAAGAAAATTCAAGGTCTTCAGCATCTGTCCTATGGGGATCATCTGAAATCACTGTCATTTTATTCTGTTTCATACAGAATACTCAGAGGCGATCTCTGCCTTGCATATAAGGCAATCTCTGACCCTGCTTTATTGGAAATGCTTCATATCTGCAAGTCAAATGGTACACGGGTTACTCACTCTAAAGATCTTAACTTGGGATGTGACATTAATACAACCTGCTGGCGGGACAAATTTGCCTCCCAGAGGTTACCAGACCTTTGGAACAAACTCCCACTTCATGTCAAACGGAGCACCTCATCATCCCTCTTCAAAAGCAGTCTGGATGATTGGATGGGCAACCATAAATTCAACCTGGGGGCTCCACCTGTGTCCTTCTTGGACAGGGGCAATAGGTAATGATCATGGAAATAAGGGTAGAACTTGATTAGGTTTGTAAGGGCTCTAGGGTCATTAGCCTAGTAATTTTGTATGATCCTATTGTCAACTGAAAATAAATCCTTACAAGGACAGACATTTTGCCGCACACTGGCAGTAGCAGCACAGAACTGAGTCCCTACTTTTTATCATTATCCAGTCGATGGTAATTTTTCTCTTAACTTTCTTCTGAAATGGTTTCTCTAGTATTAGTCAACTTGGCTGTATATTAGAGATTTGTAGTGTACTTGGGTGAAAAATCGTTCAATGTGGACAAAAAAAATGATTTCAGAAACAGTTCCCTTAATGAGGCAAACAATTTAAACTTTACTAATCTTTATACAACACATAAAATATGTAATAATCATTTAATTTAGCATGCTCAGCAAATGTACATGTTATGAAATACTAGCATAGCTAAACCAAGGAAAACTAGTACAAACCATGTCTAGGTCACTTACTCGTGGTGAATGAAAAATCTGAGTTGCACCTCTCTTTTGTGCAAATTGTTTAGATACTGCAGGGAATCTATGTACCTTAATTCTGCCAACACATTTGTTTTGGAAGTGATAGTTATGTCTCATAACTCCAGACTACAAAACTTAGTCCTGACTTCTGGCCACCATCTGTGTGTATATTCTCCTCATGTCTGTATGGGCTTTCTCTGGATATTTCGGGTTACCCACATTTCCTTAAAACATGCTTGTTAATTGGCTAGATTAAATTGGTCAATATATAATATATTTATTCCTGCCCTTGTGGCTGAAAAAGTTTTGAGAGACAGTTTACATACCCAGTTAGCAAATTAGCAAATTAAATTACTATCACACGTGCGTGTCTGAATGTGACCTGAATAGGTTATTGTAATAATTCCAAATAAAAAGATAATGAAAAAAATAACAAGTATATAAAGTCAATGTTGTTAAGCAGAATGATTTTATCATCTACCAACCACATCTTTATTACAACTGAAATATGTTGGATTGTTCGTAACAATACAACTTCTGAATCACAGCAAATTCAGTTGTCAAATACAGCAGTGGGCAATAAAACACCATTTCTTGGTTCTAGCAAAAGAAGATAAATGTGTCTCCATTTCCCTGTGACTATCAATAGATAAATATAGATTTCATTTTTCTGTTGAGACCCGAACTAAAGATTGACAGAAGGACTCCTATTCAGATACTTGTCTAAAGGATGGTAACTCAGTGCCATATGTGTGAGTTGGAGTGATGTTCTGTGAACTCACTGCGGGTCGACAACCTAAGAACTTCCGTATGTAAAGCATCAGCTGTAATTGTGCAAACTGCTGAGGCACACATCTTGTCAAAGAGATGACAAGCTCTGTCATCAGGTAGGCTGAAGATAAAGAAATTGAGCGAGTTGCTCATATGCACATAGAAAGATGTGCAGCTGAATGGATTCAGACTGGATTCTCAAAAATGTTCACTTCTGAGCTTTAACCACTTGGTTACTCTGACTGTACTTTGTTCAGAGTAGCAAAAACTGCAATTTAAACAGTTATACTGCAACATCCCTACTGCGTACAACAGTTACATGATCACATTATATATACAGATATAGATTAACCATTATCTGATTTAGCTTCACTAAATTTTACTGATACAAGCTACTGCAGTTTCATTAATTATGTCACACTTGATTTAAAGATTAGTTGTAAGAGTACTCTCTTAGGACATTGTACAGGGAAACAAGGAAAAGCTATTACACTCTTTGAATACATTCTATTTACGTCACGTTTGAAATACAAGACTCTAACTGCAGCAAAACTTAAAGAGAAATGCATGAAGGCCATTAAGTTTACTGCTGAGATTCATAGACATTTAGGTTTATTCCTAAACTTAACAAATTTCCCGTAAATATGTTTAGCCCATCAGTGCAAGTTACTGTGTGTTCCTGTATAGTTTTCTTCTTTTGTTGTTTAAAGCAATGTGGCTATATATGTATCTCAAATAAATGTTTCTGCCCTAGAATATATCTAAGATGCATATATACCCACATTATTTTAAACTACAAAGAAAACATACCCAGTATGGGTAATTAGCAGTGCAAGGTGAGCTACAGCTTTAAGAATTCATGACTTTGTGAATTTGTAAATTGAAATCTACACGCTCAGTAAATTATGTGACAATGATCTCAGTATTAATTTAGCAGTTATTGACAAATTGCTGTATGCTATGATGTATATCATAAAGAGTATACAGGAGATGAAGAATAGATTTGATCTTGTTAGCTAAAACATTTTGTTTTCTACATCTTCATTAGAATTTCATATGAAAAGAAATGCATGTTGAAAAGTACATTTAACCTTAGATTTGTTTTTTGCATTGTCAATGCAGTTATATTACACTGTTACATTCTCTGTTCCTTGATGCATTTTCAAAAACATTTATCAAGTGAGACCAGCAAAACTTAAATAACTTTGCGATTACTATTTACCCTTCTCCACAAGTGACTGTATATTTGTAGATGACTGGAACTGGATCATCTTTTCCATTATCCTCATATTTGATTGAGTAGTACAATTGCACCTGTATTTAAACTTATTTACATTCCGCTGTCAGCGTGCTTTTGTTAGAATCTAAAGCTTGCTGAAGCAATTTTCCTGAGTTATTTTCATTCCCTAGTTTGTGTTTAAATGCCCACTTTTCTGCACTCTAATTTAACCCTCCTTCTCACCATCCTGCTTACGTTTGCTTCAACTATCTTTAATGCTCTATATCAAAGCTGTCCATATTACCCACTCTCCCCAGTATGGTTCCAATCTTTTATCTTCTTCTGGGCTAGTGAAGCACCTGACCCATGTTACCCCGTCTCTCTGTTTTCCCACAAAACCTCCCCAGGAACTCTCCCTGTTTTCCACAATTCACTAATGCAGTTGCTATCAGTTGTATAGGTTTATTATGGGATTAGCCAAGCTGACAATTTTGAAGATGGCACTCTTGTGACAATCGGACAGAAATAATAGCATGTCGAAGCTGACAAGGATAACATATGTCAAATATCAAATCTCCCTACCTGTGCAGACACAAGAATGAGTGCCAGCATGGGTCCTGCAGGGGGTACAAATCCAGGTGATCAATACTGTGGGCTTCAACATGCTTGTCTTTCAGTCCAGTCATAACAGGATTGCTGTCTTCAAACCTGTCAGCTTTGCTAACCCCATAGTAAACCATTGCATATTATTTACCTGAGTGTCTTCCTTCATGGTCTTCAGACACTTTTCACTTCTTGTCAGCAGATCCGGATCATGGTAAAATCGGGACTAGATGGGTTAATGGAGTGGGTCCCCCCCACTCCATGCAGCCATATCAGTGTCCCATTACTTGGCTATTTTTCCCCAGTAACCATAAAGACGGTTCAAAACTGTCAGTGTGCATACAATTTTCTTCTTTACTTCTACAATGCCTATAGATATTTGGATTTAATTTAAAAGTTTTATTTCAAATTTTATAGCAAAAACACTGATAGACATTTTCTAAACAAAATACAGTCTCACAAAGAAAGCAGACTTAGCATGAACAACAGAAAATTTCTGTGGTCTTGAAACTCATGTTCACTCATTGAAACTGCATTGAAACCCACATTCATAGAAAATGCATCTGGCCAGTGGTGGACTAAGTTTAGCTTTAGGCTGTTTTCAAACCATGGGCCCCTTTGCACACATTTTTAGGACCATGCATACATGCATGTGTTCTTTGACTCACCTTTCTGATTGTATTAATTTACATTACTTGTATAATACAGCACCATTTGCTAGACTATGTTATACATTTGTAGTTTTTACCATTTTTTCACTAAGCAATGAAAGAAAACATATGAACCGATAATGACAAAACTACCCATTTCAGAACACTTCAACCATAAAAGGCCACTCAAACCAATATCAGTCAAAATATCTCATAGATGCTCATTTGGTGACTATGCCAGAGAGTTCCAGTGAATCTGCTTATAGCTAAGGTAATTCTCTGCTAAAAAGACAAAAAGAAGTATTATTTTTCATTTCTATTCATAATTCTGATTGCATTTTATCAGTTTCCTGTAATATTTGCTGTATTTGCTGTGCTTTAAAAAAACTGCAATGTTCTACTGTTGCTTTAAGTACCTATTACACTGTCTCAGGTAGTCAAGGCTGTTGTACCGAGATTGTGTTCTTCTTACACTTGGACTCCAAACCAGCCACTTTACATTAAGAAGGGTTTTTTCTGCATTCTTGTGGTAGAAGTTTGCTAATCTAAAGTTATATGAGTTGGGGATTGCTGGTGAAAGGTTTATTGTGAGCTTTCCTGATTGGTAGCTTGCTTAAATCCTGTTCCTTTTTGCCTGTATATAAGCCTCAGCACAGCTGCAGTTAGCAGTGCCCTGTATATACACAAACACCTTGAAGATAAATCTCCCTAGAATAGCTATTACTGAAATCATACCCAGCACCCTGCTGCCATAGGAGCAACTTAGTTGTACAGCATCACTCTGTCGGTTAACGTTAGACTACACAATGTATAGGTCCCACTCATAGTGTCTGTGCTACCAGCACGGTCCAGTCTAATTAATCCATTCCATTCCCTGACAAAACCCACAGTAAGAACCTGATATCATGGATGGTTAGTTTCCACCATCTCTGTAGCCAGCCTGAAGGACATGGGCATCCTGAGGCAATGTAGTAATTGTCTCATGTTTACTGACAACCACTTAATCATGAAACAAGCAAATATTAAATGTGAGAGATGTAGTTATACTATGAAAATGAGGCAAGACTCTCACATACAGCCAAATCGAATGCTAAGCAGTTTGTCAGCACACATACATCACTTCACACACTAAATAAGGATCTGACACATAAACCCGCATATGTGGCGGTACTAACTAGTAACTTACAGAGGCCTCCCAAGCAATGCTTTCATAAACCACATATGCACACAACAAAGCAAACAACAACTACAACACATAATAATACACGCACCAGTGTCTCAACAAACACATTTATAAGGTGAAACACCACAAAACCTAACATACTGATCAGAGAAGTCTCCATAGTGAGACACATGGATGACTCCCTCACTAAGCTGGATAAGGAGAAGGTTACGGTTAGCTACCTGTCAGGTGCCAGGATCCATCAGATCACACAAGTCCTGAAGTCACTTAGCCACAAGTACCAGTATGACTCTGTCATATTCCATGTTGGTGTGAATAACCTCAGATGTATCTCCCTAGACTATATGAAGAGAGACATGATTCAGCTCTCAGATTATGTATCACAGGCAGGTATGAGCCTAACCTTGAGCAGCATTCTGCCTTCACCAAAGATGATGCCACAGTACAAACAAAAAATGATTAACTTTAACAATTGACTTAACTTTTGGTGTCAGTCCAAAGGGATCCAATATTTGTCAGCCTGGAAGAGTATAATCGACAGGCCATGTTGTTTCACCAGAGACTGTCTGCGCCTGTCTTCTCTAGGCTTTCAGATACTGGCAAAGGCTTTAACCACCCCTATAGTGCCGTTTTAGGCAGTGTCAAAGTAAGCAGCCTCCCAATGCATCAGGGGGTTGGCTTAATTGTTAAGGTGTTTACTCACAGGCACCAGCTACAAGGTTTGATTCTCATCTGGAGAAGCATGGCTAGGCTTAAAAAGATCCCCTCGGGTCATTAGCTAAGTAATCTCCTTGTGTCTGGCTCTGTAGCTCAGGGGTTAGCGCACTGGTCTTGTAAACTAGGGGTCATGAACTCAAATCTCATCAGGGCCTGTGGCTTTTTCTCCTCCTTTCCTATGAGTGTAACAGCATCTTCTCCTGATAAGCTCAAGGTACTGCTGTTCAATGCTAGGAGTCTAAACAAGAAACTGCACTCCCTAGAAAAATCTCCTTACCTTGGAAAATGCTGATGTGTGTACAGTCACTGAGACATGCTTCAAAGCATCAGAAAGCATCACAGCCATGTAAGGCTACAATGCCCCCCATACATTCAGACCAACAACTGAGCAAGAAAGAACCAAAGGAGGAGGTGCATCCATCTTCATAAAGGATAAATACACCTCAAAACTGGTCAAATAATACAACTCTCCATGTCCATTTAACCATAGGCAAAATCCCCTACCACATCATCACTAACTACAGGTCTCCCACAATGAACCAGGAAAAACACACTGCGTACCTGGACTTACTGGAGTCACTCACCATACAGCACAGTACTTTACTCATGGGTGATTTTAACTATCCTACCATTTACTGGGGAACATACATGACCACTAACATGCAGGCTCAGAAGTTCTTGGACTTTGTCAATACAAATGTTCTGAAACAGCTGGTTGGCACGCCCACTAGGGGTTCAAATATCCTGGACATAGTACTCACTAACATGAGGGAGCATTGCACCCCCCCTCATGTAATGACCTGTTTTGTAAGATTGGACCACAAAACAGTCTCCTTTGAAACAAATATAAGGTCAAGCACAAAAATGCTAAAGAATTTCAATAAGACAAATGATCTCCTACTAAGCAATGGCATAAGAAATTTCAAATCTCCCCAAACCCAGAAAATGCAGAATATTATGCAGATGTGTACATCAATGCCCTATCTAGTCACTTAAGCAGTTATATAGGATATTGGAAGTAGTGGACCAGATTAAACCCAGATCTTGCCAGAAAAACAAGCCACCCTGGTGTATCCCTGGTATAAAGTGGCTGTACAGCCAAAGAAAGAAACTAATGTCCAAAAATAACTGGGAACGGGCTCAACAGAAGAAGAAATCCCTCACTAGTCTAAACAAACAAATCAGAGATCTGGTCAAGTCCTCAAAAGCAAATTATGAAGCAAAAATAGCCTCCCTAGCTAAGGAAATCACAAAGCATTTTTTAACTACATCTGAAATCTTAAGGGAAACACCCAGCTATGCCCAGAGCTGCTTATGGATGGCACCACCAATACTCAACTAGAGGAAATAGTCAACCTGCTAGCTGACAGATTTTTATTAAACTTCACCCCCCTGTCCCCACTAGTCATTCCCAAAGTATACCTGCTACCATTCCTCAGCCTATTACGTCAAGACAGCAAGTCATCTCTGTGCTCTCTAGGGCTAAAATTTGATATCAATGAGCCTTGACAACATCCCAGGTTGCTTTTTAAATAACATAAACCATGAGCTAGAAGGCCTACTTGGATCCTTATTTAACCACAGCCTCCAAACAGGCTATGTTCTGGCAGAATGGGGGACAGCAGCAGTCATCCCTCTGCACAAGGGGTGGACATCAACCAACCCAGGGAATTATAGACCCATAAGCCTGACAAGCCTCATCTGTAAGGCCATGGAAAGAATTATCATGGACCTTATCAACAAGGACATAGGTAATCTCCAGACTCTGGACACCAGGATTCATTAAGGATAGATCATATCTGTTAAATCTGGTTGACTTCTTTGAGAAGGTCACCAAGGCCATGAATGAGGGAAAGACTGTGCCTACCACAAACCTAGACCTGGTCAAGGCATTTGACACAAGTGGTTTCTCACCAGGAAGATACAGGGTATAAAAAGCAAGTCCCACACAGAAAGATTGAAAGCTCTATCACTGTATTTTGTCTCCTACAGACTTCTAAGGGGCGATCTGTGTCTGGCCTACAGAGCAGTCTTCAGTCGGGACCTGATGGAAATGTTACACATTTATAAATCAAACTGCATGAGGGTCACTCATTTCAGGGATCTTAACCTAGCCTCTGACATAAATAAATAAATAAATAAATCATGTTGGAGATATAGATATGCTTCTCAGAGACTACCCCTTCTCTAGAACAAGCTTCTCATTCATGTGAAGCAAATCCCTTCCTGACCTTCTTCAATTGCAACCTAGATCAATGGCTAGATAATCATAAATTTACTCCTGTAGTAACACCCATGTCCCTCAAGGATAGAGGCATTCAGTATTAGATACCATAGCATAGGCTCATACTTCTGTGAACTTTGTTCACCTAGCTATTGAAAATTGGGAAGCTTGGATTAAATATTACTAACCTTGCAAGAGCTCTTGGACCGTTAGCCTAGTAATCTCCTATGAACCTATAATACTATACTATGCACAAACTCTACAGAAGTAAAAGTCATCTGAATAATTCCACATTAAAGAGAACTGTAACTAATGAAGAGGTTGCTGCTGGCAAACAGCTTTACATTGAAGTGTATCATCTACAAATTCATTGCCTGCTCCACTTGAAGAATAAACTGCCTATGTTACATTAACAAAAAAAGGGTATGCTGCTAATATTGCCATAGGGAGTAGCTGGAAAACTGACAACAGGTTTCTAGTTATCTCATCCAATGGAGGGCACACTCAGCATTGCAGGACTCCATCCCCTCCTTATGCTGCACAGCAATGTCGGCAATCAATCTACCTGTTGTGAGAAGAGAACCCACAACCTTCTGCACCAAATGCAAGTAACCTACCTGTTGCACCACTATACTGACCAGCAAATGTTTGAAACTCAGTGCATGGCATTGATAGACTGTAATATTCGGTGATTAACAAATAAATAAATAAAAAAATAAAATGAAATTATAGGAGACCTGACAATTGGTGTGGAGGTTTAAGGTACTTGCCTGCCCTTAGTTTTTAAGGTTCAGGGTTTGACTCTGAGCAGAATCACTTAACTAGATAGTGCTCCTAGCGGGGACATTTCACACACACTCTCTCTCTCTCTCTTTCTATCTAAATGGAAGAACTGTGCACTCACCCATGCTGCATAGTGATCCTGTTTTCTGTGTACCCTCAGCTTCTTGTGCAGGTTTAGATAATGGCATTAGGAGGTAGACCTAACAAGGAGGTTTCTGGGGATTCATGAGGTAAGGAAGTTCTCCTGTGGGGCTTTAATGCTTGTCATGTTTATAGATTCCATGGGGGTTACTTAACAAAAATTATTTTTATTTTCTAAGAGAGCTGGGTCCCCTCCCCAGTCAACAAGGGCCCTAGGCAGCTGCCTAGTTTGGCTAGGGTTGGGTATGACTCTGCTCATCAGTTCCACCCCCCCCCCACCCCCACTTCCCTCTGTTCTCCAACAAATATAATATTGCCTTGGAAAACTCTATCCCTGGTATTCACCTTTTTTTCCTTCTTTCGGCTTTTCCTGGTTAGGGGTCGCCACAGCGGAACTCCAGTCTGTTGATGATTGGCAGTAGATTTTTACGGTGCTGAGGTGCCAGCTCGATGCCCAACCTTCAACGAAGGCACGCCCATTCATGCATGTCTTTCGAATGCCACTCGACCGTGGGGAGGAGATGCAGACTCCACACAGAAGGCACTCCAGCTGAAAATCAAATGGGAGAACCTCTTGCTGTGAGGTGACAATGCTACCGCTGCACCACCGTGGCTTTATCCCTGGTATTCACCATGGGGACTGATTTCTTTCAATGACTTAATTTCAAACATTTCACCTATCCTGCCATCACCAGGGTCTCAGCTTAGTCCTTAATGCACCACCACTCCCCTCAACTCCATAATTTTAAGTTGAAAAAGCACCACATCTCTGAAGTGTTCTTCTCACAGACCTCCTCTTAAACTCATCTATTTCCACAATATATGCAAGTATCCAACATTCTTTTCACCACACCTCTGACATGATTCTCCTTGGTGGACCCCCATTCACTGCAATCATGCTGGTGCTAAATGTAGGTTCATAGGTGTGTATTAGGCTAATGGCCCTGGAGCCTTTACAAGCCTAGGCCATAGAAGTAGACTGGCATCGTGCCACCCAACGTTAGTTCCTAGTGCCTCTATCAAGTAGAGCCACTGGAGTGATCCAAGGATGAACTTTCTATTTCCCATCCACTCATCAAGATTTCTCTTGAAGAGGTCCAGTGAGGTGCTCTGCTTGACATGTATGGGAAGTCTATTTCAGAGCATGGGCAGTCTCTGGGTTATGAACCTGTCCCTCCAGCATGTTCTGTTAATTGTGGTAATGAGGTTGAGGTCTCTGGAGTGTGCAGTGCTGAGGGATTGGGATTTCTTTAGATGTAGCATTTCTAACAGAGCTGGGTCGGACATGGCTTTGTAAGTCAAACAGAGATTGCCTCTTAGTAGATGATATGAGACATAGAATAGCTGGAGTTTTTGAGTCTGTCCATGTAGGACATGTAAAAAAGGCATAGGATCCTCTTTATGAGGTACTTTTGTGGCCTTTCCAGCTGTTGCATGTGTCTAGTGAGGTACCTGCCAAATGGGACATTATATTCGATGATTGGCCTAATGAGAGAAGAGTAGAGAGAGATGATGATCTCCTTCCTGGATGCAAAACCCTTGGTAATGAGATGTGCCACATAGAAGGACTTTCTGACCACAGTGGCAATGTGGTGGTCGAAGGAGAGATTGCTGTCAACCAGTGTCCCCAGATCTCTTACAACACCTTCAGTGTTCAGTGGGCTCCCATCGATGTGGTAATTAGTGGGAATTGAGTTTTTCCCAAAGGGAATGATGACGCATTTTCTGGCATTAAGCTTAAGGCCATGGTTTCAACACCAGTCATGTGTCTCAGTGAGGCCTTTCTGTAGGATGTCTACATCTCTTGGGGAGCTAATAATGGATCTCAGCTTGCAGTTGTCTGCAAACTTCATCAGCCAGAGTCCCTCCATGTTGGCCTGGACTTCTGAGGAGTAGATGCCAAACAGGAGAGGACTCAGGACTGATCCCTGTGGGACTCCACTCATGACTGGTCAGCAGTCTGACTTGGAGTCTGCTACTTTCACACTGTGGGTTCTATCTGTGAGTCAGCTTGCAACTCACCTAGTGATATCAGAGTTGATGCCTAGTTTTTTGAGTTTATCAATAATTCCTGAGTGAGGAATGATATCAAAGGCCTTGGCCAGATCGAGGTAGGCTGTATGAACTGCCTTGTCCTTATCCACAGCTCTGATGACTGACTCAAAGAATTCAACCAGGTTGAGCAGGCATGATCTACCTTTTACAAAACCAAATTGCATGGGATATAGAGTTTGGAGATTCCCTATATCCTTGTTAATTAGGTCCATGATGATGCGCTCCATTGCCTTACATATCAGACTCGTCAAGCTAATGGGGCAATAATTCCCAGGGTCTGTAGTCACTCCCCCTTTATGGAGAGGGATGACTGTAGCAGTGTGCCATTTGGTAGGGACAAAGTCTGAGGTGAGGCTGTGACTGAACAGGGCACACAGATGTGGTGCCAGTTCACTTTGTAGTTCATGTAGAACACATTCAGGGATATTGTCGGGTCCCATGGAACCAAGGGGTTGGGAGGGTGGCCTAATGGTTAAGGTGTTTGCCTTACAAATACAAGGTGTGGTGTTTGAGTCTCACAAGGGATAATTGGCTAGGCTTAAAATGGCTCGCAAGGGCAGTTAGCTTAGTACTAACCTATGAACCTGTATTCTTGGCCTTGGACAATGCAGCTTTAACCTGTGCTGCAGTAATGCTGGTTGCCTGGCATTCCTCTGATATTGTGATTGGTCCTTTAGGGAGGGAGAGAGGGATAAAGTTGGCACTGAATCTGTCAGCTAGTATGTTGGCAATATCTGTTGGCTCAGTATAGGAGGTACCATTGTGCAGTAACTCAGAGCAAACCTGGGTATTGCCGTGGAGATTCTCAATATGACTATAGAAGGCTTTGTGATTGTTTTTAGTGTCTGCCGCAATTCTGCCTTCATAGCTGGCTTTAGCGGTTATGATGAGGGATCTCAGCTCATCACCTGTATAACAATGTTATTTGAGAGTCATAAACTGGTCTCACCTTCCACAATTTCATGCAGATCCTCATTCCTCTGCCTATTGTTCATCATCTTGGCAATCATCACTTTCCTTAACTCCGTACTGCTTTGACTTTTTCATTTCCTCCTTCCATCTCTTATCTTCAGGAGAACCATATATCTTTATCAGTCCTCTTTCCCTTCCTTTCTTTGCCTTGCCGTTCATTTCTATTCCTTTCCTTTCCTTGCATTTTCTTCACCAGTGCACTTTCCAGGCTATGTCTCCCTTTTCAGTGATCTTCTTCCCTATCTTCAGCTACCCTTGCCGGCTTAATCTTGTCCTTCACTCCTTCATATTTCAACCACACCCTCACTGGTGTTTTACATTTCTCTTGAATCTTTTCAAACCCCTTAAAAACATCACCCATACCCTTTCCCCACAGATTTTCATTGGAAATGTTCCTGTCCCCTTCAGACAAATGCTTGAACTTCCCTCTTATCTCACATTACATACATTTGGTAATTTAAACATTTAATGATCATAAGTGTAGTAAAAAAGGAGAGGCCCAGTTATGAAGTATAGGAGTAAACACACCAAGGCAAATGTCCAGAAAAAATGTAAACTCCTAATACTGCTAAAACCACACTGAAGGAGAAAAAATCCACAATAAATTGGATTTATACTGGATTTTATGGTGGATTTTTTCTCCTTCAGTGTGGTTTTAGCAGTATTAGGAGTTTACATTTTTCTGGACAATGATCATAAGTGGTTTATTAAGCCAAAGCTAAAATAGACTCATTGTGTATTAATCTGTAACTACTATATCTCCATTTGAAAATACCACCTTTTCATATGAAATGTTAAGGGTACAGGTTCAGCTGTAGAGGTTAAAGTTTCAATAATTTGGCTAATGAAATAAGAAGAGCAGCATTAGATGAAAGTTTGAAAAAACACTGATATGAGCATAGGAACCCACATATTCACGTTCTAAGCCGAGTGTAAGTAACATTAACAGTTAAGTAACCAGCAAGAAAAAAAGGCCTGAGTAAATCAGAAAAAATGTGATACACTAGAGGTACAGGAAAAAACATACAAAGCAATCAGCAGTTATCTAAGGTAGGTAAACTACTCACCTAAAAAAACACAGTAGGGGACTTAAATAATATCTGCAGGCAATTTAATTTACAACTCAGTTTTTTGTATCTTCTCCAAGGTTTTTACACTAATTTATGGCTGATTCAGAGGTTAATCTTAAAATAAGCACAATTTTATTTTCTGAGTTCCACTTAAAAATGAGTCACTCACAGGTGAATGATGTCATATCATTCAATTGTATCTGAAGTTATTTGCCACTATTAGAAATTCTTGTCCATTTTAACTGTATTTTTGTGTTATTAGCGTTAATACAACATATGGCTGCACTATTTACCGTCTGAAGCACTTCTTTAAGCTGCTTTGCTGGCACATGATGGTTCATATAATGTATATCACTGGCAAAGAGAACACTCCACTGGAATGATATACTGGGTGGTCTGCATTGTGGATAGTTTCATCAGATGAAGCTAAGGAGAATGGAGGAAGGAAGTGGTCCAAAGGCCAAACCATAGCACTATGACCAAAGGTAAACCTACAAAAGATGTAATATAGTAGTCAGGAGAGTTTGGAAGAAGTACAAAGGACAGGACAACACTTTGAAGACGGTAATTGAACCTTTCAAATTTGTTCTTAATTTTGTATTGTGATAAATCAAATAACTGTGTGTTAATAGCAAAAGTGCAGTAAGCAAGGGCTGCGAGTGCCTTGAGCTGGCTTTCCCGTTATTTTCATTGCCTTGAAGTGACAAAATCTGATCAGCCATTAGTCTGTGAACTTTGTTGATGCAAATGAGAGAACAGGACAGGCAAGGGGAAGGGGTATTGTAGAAGTAATGATTTGAGCCTACACCTTTGTGGGTACGTTAGTAGCTGTTATCATTTTTGTCTGATGCTGTCAATGTTCAGTCTTGACATTTATTTGTCCTTTTAAGCCAGTGCTCAAAAGAACAAATAATGATGCTCAGCAGTGACAGGAACAGCTGCCATAAAGATTTGGACAGGCAGTGTTAATGTTTTCACTGACATTTTTTCCTGGCTGCTTATAGACTAAATTGAAAAGTTGTGTTTTTACTGAATTCAGAATATCTAATGGTTTGTCTTTAAAAAGAACTGCTTGTTTGGCTATATGTTGCCTAGAGCTTTGAAGTTTAAACATACCAGGGGAAAAAAAAAACAAATTGGTGATAAGGCTCAACCATTAATTAGAAATGTATTTGTTTGATTTGGTGGTGTCACCATAATTCAAATAAATCAGAGTAAACTTTTAAAAATTCAGGACTGGAATTGTTACCAGTTAATCAATTGACTCAGAAGTTTTATTTATTCTGTGTGAGTGGGTTAATCTCATTAGGCCAGTTTTCTCTTTCCAAGAGAGACCTGGGTTGGTATTCATACTTACTATGGGAAGTTTGGCCAGAGCACTGGGGAACTTTGGATAAATGTTAATAAAATAAATCAAGGTCTACTTTTTAATAAGTGCTATGGGATCTTTTACGTCCGCCTGAGCTACCACCAATCCAAGGAGACCTTAGTTTAATGTCTCTGATATTATGGAGTTTAAGAACATTTTGGGAGAAATACTCAGCTTTCACTATAGAATATTACTTATAGCTGGGGACTGGAACTTGATTTTCAACAGGGACGATGTATCTGGGGGACCTAGAATTGAAAATATTACTAAAGAGGGTAGATTTCTGAAGAAAATTATGAAAATATTTAGTATGGAAGACATTAATTCAATAGTAGGAACTCAGAGAGAATTTACATTGTATCCCCCAAAATACAATATCTGGGCTAGACTAGACAGAAATTATATTTCACAGGAACATTTGCATTTAATTGAAAGCTTTGACATACATCCAATAACTATTTCAGGTCATGTGCTAATAACAACTAAGATAAAAATTCAGGGTAATGAATTAAAATGAGATACAAGTACTTTCCCACCTACCTGTTAAACAGAGGAGAATTTAACAAATAGTGGAAATTATTCCAGAGTTATTATGGAAGATAGAAATGTATTCAGAAGTTATAGCTAGTATGTGTGATAAAATAAAAGTGGAGTTTAAAATAGGGCAGAAATACAAGAAAAATAAATATGGTTAAGAAGCATTTAGAGAGGCAGACAAAGCTTTAACTATTGCAGAATAAGGGGAATCTGTCAGAACAAGAAGAGGTGCAATTGCAGAGTGCTAAAGGGAAAATAAGAGGGTATGTAGAAAATATGCATAAGATTAGAAATATTGCTGTTAAGCAACTGTTTTTGATGATAACTCCACATCACCAAAATATTTAGCACAATGACTTAGGCAACAGAAAGGAGAAAGAGTTATTGTCAAACCTTGAGAGCCTATAATAATAAAAAAATGCATCCTGTACAGGTATTAGAGATATTTCAGAAAGTATATGAAAATGTGTACAAAGCAGAGAAATGTGGAAATCAAAAAAGAGCACAAATGGAAATATTTATGGAAGACTTAAGTTTGTGTATGACTACACACAAGTTAGGACACCCTTCAAAAATATTTTTAATAAAAATAGCAATAATATATAACAGTTCTGTAATGCAAAGAACAGGCTGTGTTACTGTATATTACACCACAGCATTAACAATAATAATACACAATGTACAAAACTATTACAGTGCCATCTCCACTGCTGTGAAGGGCAGCCAGGTAGATGTCACAAACATAACACATTCTTTATGCTAACTTGCACAAAAATACCTGACCTTGCTGCAAAGTTATATTAACATTCATCTGCAATAACTGTTCAAATTCCCATAAAATAAAACCTACAAAATTTAAGTCAGGTATCATTCTGTAGCAAACTTTTTGCAATGCAGACATAACTGATATGCTTGAGCTATTCCAACAATAAAGGATAAAGAAAGAGCAGAAAGTTAAGTAAATGGTTTGTATTGGGCATTGCAATTCATTCTTAATGTTACACTAAAAGCATTGTGTAAGAAATAGCAACATACCTTAACAAGAACGTACTGTAGAAAGTAAATAATTATCTAAACATTGTGTGTATTTAACTATATTGAATTTTCTGCATCCAAACAGCCTCCCCACTAAGATAAAACTGCATTAGCTACACAATTAACTTTATATAGTGCAGAGTCAGCTCTGTGAGCGCTGTGAGTATGCAAATAAGATGTTAAATCATTAGGTTTCCTGAATACCACTAAGTGCAGGGGAGATAAACATGGTATAAGGTGCTGGTCAATTCCATGCACATACCATAGCAATACAAGGACAAATACTGAGAAGTGTTACTTGCTAATTGCTTGCAGCTGTCTGTGATTTGTCTGACTAAAGGAGTAATCAGTGTTTCACAGTCTTCCCTCTTTCAGATACACTTACTTAGGGTGTTTATGGGAGAAAAGACTTACCAAAAAGACTGAAAGTACATTGACTGAGTTAGGAGAGCACCATTCCTAACATTCAAATATTGTTTTAAAGACCACAGTTAGTGCTTCTAGCTAACACATGTTATGCATATTCAAGGGAGCACATTAATCCTTGATACAGATAACATATACAATAAAATGAGATAGCATTATTTATATGAAAGCATAAAAAAAGGAATGAGGAACCACAAAGAAAAAGAGGACTATACCTGCAGTGTTTTCACTCTTTGTTAAATATTGTGTAAGTACCTGGGTATCCTGTTGGCAATATCCCGATCATCCAGACATTTATTGGCAAATAAGAAAGGTTGTCTTAAGTACATCTAAACACTTTTTTCTCTTTGTTAATATATTTCTTTGTCTGTGGCAAATATGGTAAATAATCTTAAATGATTGCTCTTAATACCATGTTTTGAGTGTTCAAAGCCATACAGGTTCCATTTGCAAGATAATAAAGTTGATTAATTATCAGAAATGTAAATTTACACTAATTGTTTCAAAATGTGTCTTTTTTCCCCTCGTTCCTTAGCATGTCCTTTAGCACTGTGCTGTGCAGCTGGCAGTGGTCAGTAGCAGTGTACAGTACTTCACTGCCCAAAGTAAAGTCTGAGAAATATAATTTGGAATGCCATCAAGAGCACAATTAAAATTGGCATGGGTGCATTTTCTTTGGCACTCTGGACAGTACTGATTGTAGAAATTCAAGTCATCACACCTATCTCTGTGGCATAATGTGCAAATGTATTGAACTTAAAGAAACAGTACAGGTGATGCATGGTTTGAAACCTGTTCATGGATCATTTTACTGAGGAAGGTCATAATAAATCTTGACTCACATTTTGGTGTATGAATGTGTTGAAGTGGGAAACTCAAGTAAAGTCAGCACTAAATAAAAGTGACAGACAGATATGTCATTTTAAACAATGTCAATATTAATTGATTGTGCTGTGTGAAAAATTAAACTATTTCTACAGTTACCTACCCACATTTTCCATTCCCATGGCATTACCTAAAGTCCTAATATTGCAAGACATATAATATCCTGGCAGATCAATTCAGTGCAAACCTCACCCCCCCCCCCTCACCCCCTAAAGGGCCCATCTCAATACTGAAAGATTCCCTAATTCTGATAATAACGGCCACACAGATAAAACAGGCACTCTCCAAAGCTAAGAATACAGCATCCATGGGACCAGATGACATCCCAGTCTGTGTACTGCATGAACTACAAAATGAACTGGCACCTCACCTAAGTGTCATGTTTAATCATAGCCTCACTTCAGGCTTCAGGCCCACTGAGTGGTGCACAGCTACAGTTATACCACTCCACAAGGGGGGCCCATCAGTCTGATGAGGCTGATCTGCAAGGCCATGAAACATATTATCATGGAACTTAAAAACAAAGACATTGACAACTTTCAAACACTGGACCCAATGCAGTTTGGGTTCGTGAAGGGCCGATCTTGTCTCCTGAACCTGATTGATGTCTTCGAATCAGTCTCCAGAGACGTGGACAAGGATAAGGGGGTCTACACAGCCTATCTGGACCTCTCCACGGCCTTCGACACCATCCCCCACTCTGGAATCATAGATAAACTTAATAAGATGGGCATTAATTCCTACACTACTTGATGGGTTGCCAACTGGCTTACTGACAGAACCCACACTGTAAAAGTAACCGACTCCAAATCAAGCTCCAGACTACAGGCCAACACTAAGGGACTCTGGCTAACACAGTTTGCAGATGACTGCAAACTGGGAGCCATTATTGAATCCCCAAATGATGTGGATATTCTACAAAAGGGCCTTACAGAAACAGATGCGTGGTGCAAGAGCCATGGGCTCAAGCTCAATGCCAAGAAATGTATAGTTATCCCCTTTGAGAAAAAACACGTACCCATGAATTACCACTTAGGTGGCAGTACACTAAACACTGAAAGTGTGATAAGAGACTTAGGACACAGGTGAACAGTGGTCTCACCTTCGATAACCACATCGCCACAACAGTTGGGAAATCCTTCTATGTGACACACCTCATCACTAAGGGCTTTTTATCCAGAAAAAAGAAAGTCATTGTCCCACTGTACTCATCCCTCATTAGACTCATTATAGAATACAACACCCTGTTTGGTATGTACCTCTCAAGACATCTGCAACAACTGGAAAGGTCGCAGAAATACCCCAGTAAAAGAATCACAGGCCTAAAGCAGATGCCCTATGCTGACCATCTAAAAAAACTCCACCTATACTCTGTTGCATATTTCCTACTCAGAGGTGATCTCTGCTTAACATACAAGGCCATGTCAAACCCAAAGCTGTTGGACATGCTATACTTAAAGAAATCCCAATCCCTCAGAGACACATGCTCCAGGGATCTAAACCTTGTCATCACAATGAACAAAACATGTTGGAGGGATAGGTTCCTGACCCAGAGACTCCCCAGACTCTAGAATAGACTGCCCATACATGTCAAGCAGAGTGCCTCTTTGGCCCTCGTCAAAAGGAACCCTGATGACTGGATGGGAGATAGGAAATTCACCCCGGGGATCATGTCAATCGCCCTGCTAGACAGGGTTCCAGGGAAGTAAATACTGTGGGAAGAAATAGCCAGGGAATTGTTATGACTAGGCTTGTATAGGCCCTAGGGCCGATAGCCTAGTACCAACCTATGAACCTATGAACCTATGGTAGAGATATCACAAGGAGATGTGAGAAGTCTAAATGTGTTATTGTAATGCAGCAATAGCTCTGCTCATTGCTAGATATGCACTGTGATTCATTTCATTTTCCTTCAAATTGTTACCCAAAACAATTTTTGTGAATGCTTTTGATAAATATTGCCTTCTGCATTTGCATGTCACTTTGCAACATAAAATGATCTTTCACAGCTTAAGGAAAAAGTGAAAAATTTAGTTTAGGCTGCCTTATGCAACATAAACCAACCCAGTGGCACTGTGGGGCTATCAGCAGTCTTGATAGTAATTAGCGAAGAAAGTGCACCTGTCAGGTAACTTTCTCTGTGGCATAAGGTGTAAATGCAGTGAGCTTCAATAAAAAGGACAACTGATGCATGGTATGAATCTACTTAACTGATAATTTTACATAGGGTCATCTGAATACATATTTAACTGCATTTTGTGTTAGCATTGTGTTGTTCAAAAATCAAATAGTATCACTACTGTTGACAACATCAGAGCTAGCTATCTACTTTCACATTATTAGTCATTAGCTACACGTTTAATAATGTCTTCCACAACGTACATTTTTGATGTGGCAATGAGATGTGCGAAGGATGAATGTGTCACTTGAATGCACTTCTTGCTCTGGTCATTGCTACATATACCCATTGATGGAATTTAATTTACTTTCAGCTTTTTCTCCATCATGTATTTTTCTAATGTCTTTTCCATGTGCTCTATGTTCAGCAGCATGCAAACACGGTTCACTGCCTTAGGAAAAAAATGAAAAATTTAGTTTAGGCTGCTTTATGTAGAGCAGATATACCTGGCATCGGAGTGCAGCCCTCGTCACCATGGATAGTAATGGTTACAGAGAATGCACCTGACAGACGTGCATATCTGTGCTACAAGGTGTAAATGAAGTGAACTGAGAGAAATAAAGCACGATACATTTTTCAAATCCTGTTTAGAAATCACATATCAATTATTCTCAATGTGTACTTTTTTATTTATTTATTTTTTTAATCTGCATTTGCTCCATGCTTGGCGGCACACAAACACAGCTCACTACCTAAGGAAAAAAGTGAAATGTTTAGTTTAGGCTGCCTTATGTAATATAAACATGCTTTGCAACAGTGTACTTTTTTCCTCACTCTGGCCAGTACTAAGTGGAGAAATTCCACATCTCACATCCTTATCCCTGTGGCACAAGGTATAAGTGCATTGAGTTTAAAAAAAGGGCACAGTTGAGGTTCAAATCCAGCAAAAAATATAATTTTACAAAAGGTGTCAGAATCTCATTCCTCACTACATTTTGATTAGGGCTGTAAAAATAAAGGCAAATGCTAATGTTAAACATTTATTGCAAGAAGGGTATCAGTAAGGTTTATATAAAGGTTTCTCTTAAGAATATATCATTAATGGTTTACATATAATTGCAAGCTAATGTGTGTACAATTTATTAAACATGACACTGATGATATTTCATTTAAAATTCACTTGCATATTTATGAGGGGCACAGTACATTTGTTATAATCATCATGACTCATTACATACCCTAACTATGTGTTTAGGACATCTTGTGAAGCATGCATGTAACATATTACAACCTGTATTACTCAGCTCATTCAACTGCATGCATCTAAAATATATTTACAAACAGAAATATTGGCTTTTACGTAGGAATGCATTCAAAGGACTAATTAAAATAACACACATACAGGCCTCTGTGATATGTGTCTCCATTCATTCTGAAAATAGTATATCTCTAATTTCCATAGTTAAAAGGTAGGTATCATGTGGTAATGTCAATTAATAAGCTAAGTTTCAATTTTTGTATGTTTTATCCCATGGGTTCAATTCCCAGCTGGTACAGCAATATTTTAACATTGTGTAAGCCCCAAGACTATAATAAGTCACAGTTCATCCTCTTTCTCCTTCCAAACTGCAAAGATTAAAAGCTATGCCATTAAGCATACCATTGCTGAACACTGAACATGTCAATAGGTTGAGGATTACACATGGCAAAGCTCAATGCCATGTTTCACACATTTATTGCTATACGATGTAAATAGTGCCAATGTGTCCGCCAAGGAATCCATCTGCTTTCAATTGCAAAAATGCAGTTGGCAAGGCTGTGTATCTTTGTGTATAACCAGTTACATTCAAGATCTGAAATGGGTGCCAGTTCAGACATATCTTGTTAGCGTGACCTTTTCAGACATGGCTGGCAATGGAGAGAATGGTCCTAAATTTACAGCACAAAGGTGGGGTGTTGAGGAGTCCAGGATACCTGTGTTACTCCTCATAAAGCACTACAGTTGTAGACTGCTATAGGGCAATTATACCAGGTCTCAGTATAAGGCTAAGGTTTGGAATAGCTTAGCCAAGGCTGGCTGCAGTGCAACTGGCATTTTACACACACTGGGGAACAAATCTGTCACCACTATATTGACCTTAAGAAGCACAACCAGCTTAGAACGGCAAACAACCCTCAGCTGTGTAACTATACTGAATCATAACTTGTTATGATATGGCATTAATTATCTAGCCAGCTTTACTATATCCCCGGGATTCATGAACCTTGCGCCAGGCGCCCGCATAGCGTTGGCGTTATAACGCCAAATATGGCTGCTGAGCGATTCAGGTATGAATGAATTCCACGTGCACTACCGGGCGCGGACCGTCCTCCGGCGTAGGTATGCAAAACACACTGTGTGCGGTATTGCACCATGCAAATGAGGGCAATAGCGATCCACGAAGTGGCGCGGCGAAGCGTAAGAACGCGGCAATGTAAACCAAAAACAGTTTACATTTACCCAAACATACCGGAGGAGTAACGGAAGGCTGTCAAAGTCAGGTATCATATAGGTGCAATATGCCAATGTGGAAAGGCACCGAGAATGTCCAAAGAAAATATGCACAAAATGTAAAAATGACATAAATGGCACGTCGTAGAAAGAACAGCAGACCCCCGGGATGTGTGCACAGAAGTTGTAAAGCAATGAAATAATATGATAATGTCCGAAAAGAGCATTAGAACACAAATCAGCTGCACAGCCACCACACACCATAGTATGTATGTAAAGCTGCAACCCCAGCGCAATGGTTGTCAAGGAGTGGAGGCGGTGTCCGCGCCGTAACCAGGTATTAGTAGTCAATTCCATGCAAATGAGGCAGATAATAGTGAATCGCAAAAACGGCGCCAGCGTAAGGATGGAGCAAACGGCGTAGCGGTACTACACCGAGGAGTGGCCTACACCAGATACATGTCAACCACACAGGGGTGTGCCACCGTAGGAGGAAGGATATTGGAGGACAGCAAATCTGGGCTGTACAATGCACATCACAACATCATGACTGGCGTGTTAGGAAATAGATGCGCTGACAGTACAGAATGCGCGTACAAATGCATGTGCACGAGGATGACTACGTTCCCGAAACCAGTCATGTGACGGCCTCACCGTCAACAACCAGGGATATAGGAAGGTAATGCGGAGAATACGAGGAAATGCGGAAGCAGTGTAAATGTATCCGTAACGAGCAATTAACACCAATCAATGCAGGAAGGGCAAACGCCGTCAGCTGATAAGTCTGCATGCAGACTCCTGCAGAACGGGAAAGGGAGGCATTTGAGAGCAAAGATAATAGGGGATGTAGTAGAAATGCAAAGATCAAAGAACCGAAATAGCACAGCCAAGTACAGAGGTAGCATAACTGCGGCTGCAGATAAAATGCATCATATGCCATGTGCCTGCAGGATGCAGTAATGTAAGATGCCAGGCGAAGGCAATGCAGGCAACTGTAATGTAACACTACAGGCAGTACCGTTGCAGCTGCAAGCGTAAAACCACGGAAATAATCCATGGATAGGGCCGCACAGACACACCCAATGACCTCACCGGGTATACAGCACAACAGTAATAAATGTGAATGCACAACACACAGCGATTTCCCAAGCGCCGCACCGAAGGGTGTAAACAGGCGGCATACTTTTAACATGTATATGCTGGGTGCCGCCGTGGCCGTGATGCATAGGTATGTGGCAGAGACAGACGGAGTTGCGGAGGGTGGTGCCGACAACAACCGTAGGCCTCACAGGAGAAGGAGAGTGTTCAGACCAAGGGTGACCTACCAGGGGCTGCGAGACCTGGAGATAGTAGAGCGCTACAGGGTGGACAGGGACACGTTACAGCAAATAGTGGAGCTGTGCCGGCCGCCTGAGAACAAGAGACAACAGAGGGGAGCCCATCCCAGTGGACACAAAGGTATGTGTGAGCTTGCGAATACTGGCTACAGGTACCTTTCAAAGGCCCACCGGGACATAATGGGCATCTCACAGGCATCAGCATCCAGGGTACTACACCAGTTCCTGGATGCCATGTTACCACATGCCCATGAGCACATAAAGTTCCCCACATCTCAGGAGGAGTTGGCTAGCAATATGCGCCGCTTCCACCGTGTGGCACAATACCCGGAGGTCCTGGGTGCGATAGACTGTACGCACATAGAAATCAAGTCACCACCTGGGGAGCAGGGTAGACGCTACATAAACTGCAAGGGATACCCCTCCATCAATTGCCAGGTCGTGTGCAATGCGCAGGGCATTATCATGGATGTGTGTGGCGGCAGCCCTGGAAGCTACCACGACTCCCATATCTGGCATGCCTCACAGCTGTACCAGGTATTCGCCAGTGGGGACATCACACAAGGTCACCTTGTCGGGGATGCTGGCTACGCACTGGAGCCGTGGTTGATGACACCCATCAGAAATGCACACACACACATGCAAGAACGCCATAATGAGGCACACGCACAAACGAGAATAATCATAGAGCGTGTGTTGGGATGTTGAAATCACGGTTCCGGTGCTTGGATACATCCGGTGGAGCCTTGCAGTACTCTCCAGGCACAAGTGCCCACATATTCATAGTATGTTGTATGCTACACAATATGATTCTGCGGAAACAGCTGCTGCAGGGACATAATGCCGTAGGGCCACCAAGTCCGCCACAACTGCCAGGGCAAGCACAGGCACAGGGCGTGCGGCGCCACGGACACCCTGAGCCAGCCCCAGTAGGTAGACAGAGGCGTACCCAATATGCCTACGCCCTGGCAAAGAGGGAACGATAGCACATACTCTGACAGTGTAGGCCCCATGGACTGACACCTCCTGACCTGCACACACAGTAAAATGGACGCCACACAAACATGTCCGCCCGTAATGTGTACCGTATGCGGACGTATGTGTGACTCAACAAAGGCACCGGCCAAACACTGCACACCCAATAGCCAGCAGAGCATGGAACGCCAACACGCCAACGCACGCCGGTTCAACAGCACACGGCGTAGCCATATGCTGCCACTATCGCCGCAAGTCGACCACACATGTACGCATGTGCATACACAGATACGGAAATACATATCAGTACACATGTAGAAATATATGTACGCATACACAGATAGAAAGTACAACAGGGTAATATGGAACCCAGGGATGCAAGTTCACAGATAAGTAAGACGAAATCACCACATATTAAACATAGTGACCGACAACCCGATTATCCTGGAGGGTGGGCAGGGCAGGTAACGCCAGCCATGGAAATGTTAACCTGCATCAATACATATCCGCGTGTCGGGATGGACACCAGTCCACGGTACAGTAACGGGATATGTGTAGGGTCACCACCTGTCCCACGTTGTGAGGGACAGTCCACCTTTGGGCAGTTGTGTCCTGCAAAAACATTGACAAAATGGCAAATGTCCTGAGATTGTAGGACAAAACCATTTCCCATAATTACTTTATTAGTTGCACAAAACAGTTATATTGTAGAAGAAACATCTAAATATGATAATAAACAGAATAAGCAACTGTAATGCTACATCGTCATATTCCGTCAAAAAAGTGAATCGCTGTCCTTTGTACTGGCCGTGGGTGTGTGTTGGCATGCAAAATCAGACGTTTCTACTAAAATTTCCCACATTGGCCATTTGAAAAGGTGGCAACCCTACATATGTGTGTGTCATATCCATAGGACATGAGTGCGGAGATACACGCCGCCACCGGCGATGCGGCCAACGTAGGTATTGTGTTCAACCGTCGGTGCGAAAGCGGAAAGCATACCAGTGAAGTGTACGACATTATGAGGAACGACCTCATTGGGTGTAAAACAGTTCATGTTCCTCGCAGTACCTACAAGTTCCACATTGAAAATGTCTCTCAAACATCCATTGTTAGGAATGTATATAAATGACATCCTGGTAAATAGAATGTACTCATAGTAAGTCAGTAAAGGTTCTTCACTGTAAGTAAATCAGCATATCATAATCAACCTATGACCTACTTAGCTGAAGTTGTCACTATGCCATTACTATGTGTTCCACATTATGCCCATGTGTTTCACATTACTACTGTGTGTGTTCCCCACTCCGGAAATAGAAGGTTGACAGCCATGGCGGCAATATGTGTATGTGTGAGGTGAGGTTGTCGTGTGTTCCGCTGTGTGTGTGTAATGTGTGTGCCAGTGTAAACTGTGTATGAAGGTGACATGTCACAGGCGGAGTGTAATAACAGGCGAGGCATACAGTACAGGAACCATAGGCGTATGTACAGCAGTACCCACAAAGTAGTACTGGCATCTCCTCAGTGGCTATGCACGTGGCGACGTAAAATGATGCAAAGCGCAAATGTCCCAAAGTGTACCACAGGGCCATAGCAAACCGGAGATGCAAAGGACGCATGTACAAACCACGACCGTAGGTATGGCGGCCATAACGTAGACTCCACACGGTCTGTTGGCAACGTTACACAGCATCAGGCATGTACGGCGAAAATACGAATGTGCCATCCCGGCACCGATCGTGAAAACTTACGGTCCGGTAAATACCGCGGTGTGTTCCACGACCGTGACGTAAGCAAGTGGCACACGAATAGGAGGCTACCGGTAGCATACAGTCCGCCCCAAGTATAGGACCACAATCACCGTAACTATCAGCGACAAAGTGCCAATGGATGGTAGGCACGGACGGACATCCGCAGATATATAACCGATGTGAAGGCGGAATACGTGCAGGAAGCACACATGCAGGCGATACCGACAGCAGACGACATCAACAAAACAAACATTCCCGGAACAACAGACAGGTAACCCGCAGCTCCCCAAGCAGGGATGGAGCACACACACAAGCATATCTGGTATGTGTAAATGCAAGACTCACACTCCGTACCCGTCACCCACATCCGCAGATATACCCCGTTGCACATATCAAAGGGATAACAGCTAAAACCGTAGCAAACACATACAGGCAGTGAATGACAGCGGCATACCCACAACAAGCTCATGGGGAACACTAGCAGCGGCTGATGCATCCATGCATTCGCTATGTACAGGAAAATAACAGCCATGTAACACATTTGAATGCACAACGCCATCGACAGACGCCGCCAGGACACGGGGACCCACATGTCGAACACAATACCATACCCAACACACACAATCCACGGCTAACACCACAGCGAAATGTACCCGACACCACACATAGCGGATGCAGTCACACAAACATGATACAATACATACCATCCTCACTAAGGTATTGCAAATAACCAACGGCCACACGAGGAAAGAACCATGGCCTAGTGCCGACGCGTAACGAGCGAAAGGAAGGGGGATCACCGCTGATATGCGCATAAGTACACACCGAGGAACAGCTATTGGCCTGATTAACCCACATGGATCAGGCGACGACGAATATAAGGAAGACTCCCTGGATATCCAAACCGTATGTTCATACCGAACCCATACGAACTCGAGAAACAGAATCAAGGGAATTGAGTCGAACGCAGAACAAAAGGCCGGAAAGGTATGTCGAACCCACGAATTGTACTGGTGTGTAACGCACGATACGTATGACGAATCTGTACAGTATGTGAACGGTGTGTGTAGGTAAAGATACCTGTCCATCAGGCAGAGAGAGGCGAAGGTTGGATATGTAATGCTAAAACGCGCAGCATACCAACAACTGTGGACAACATGTGCACAGCAGTGGGACAACATGTAAACACCCGGGATAACCCCAGGGCCGGCTTGCCACCCTTTCAAAAGGCCAAAGTGGGAAACCGTCGGGACACACTTCAGATGTTACAGGTGGACACATACCCATGGTCAGTACAAAGGTTAGAACTCTACTCTTTTGCATAAAGAAAGGTGTATTCTTGTAGCAGTTCAGTTGCTTATTGTGTGTCTTGTAACAGTTAGGAATGTACATACATAAATAAGTATGTTATGCAACTCTTACATAAGAATGGGATATAGTGATGTCCCACAATCTCAGGACATTTGCCATTAGTGATAAAGTTTGTCAGGACACAACTGCCCAAGGAGGGACTGTCCCTTGCAAAGTGGCACAGGTGATAACCCTACCCCAGGTCTGCCATAGGGGTTGCAAACACAGAACAATGCCACCACCCACGCCGATGCTGGCAGTGGATATCCAACACTGAAGTGCCACAGCAGGGGATAGGACATTTATGTATAGTGTCACAGCACACATGTGCATGGGCATATACCGTCGATGTCATACGGAATGTGCGCACGACGTGCACCTATCCCACGCAGTAGGGGCGACTATGTCAAGTATGTGTAATGCAAAGCTGGCATGATGGATATGTTCAGAGATCATAGACAGTATCACAGGCATAGCATGCATGATGGAACGATGGGCTAATGTTATATACATACACAAGATATGTATGGCCTGCACATATGGGACAATGTAGTAGCAGAATAGGTACCCGAAATGGAGGTACCAGCAAGTGACCATGTCCAAACGTTCCATAGCAGGTGCAATGTGTGCCACAATGATGTCCAGCAGTGCCGTGTGTAAACACATGTGCAATGTACACAGTACTGATACCCCCCCCCATGGTAGTGTCCACTGAACGGCAGAACTGGATGTCAACTGTCATGTCTATACAGTACGTCCGCTGTGGTGGTACCATGGGTCTGTGTCACCCTACCAGCAAGGCAGCTATGACACGACTAGTGACACAGTGTGCCCCTGTGGGATGTGCACAGGACCTATGTCCCACAGCATGGTGTGTGTCCAGTCTGTGGATG
Organism: Protopterus annectens; assembly: GCF_019279795.1. NCBI lineage: Eukaryota > Metazoa > Chordata > Ceratodontiformes > Protopteridae > Protopterus > Protopterus annectens. Next base: position 355,619,482 of record NC_056734.1, on the reverse strand, counting down.
TCACACAGACGCCCGGGCTGAGCAATGTGGCATGTGTGCACACATGCAGGACTGCTCCCCCCCCTGCCCACAGCAAACGCCATGCAGGAGTACTACATGCATCAGTACTGTGGAGAACATGGGCCATGGCAGAGTACATTACACCCCTGTGTTAGTGGCATCTAGGTGAGCACAGATGTGTTACATGACTGTCATTTGCATATGTAAACTGTCTGAGCTGGGTAGAGAGCACAGCATGACTATACTGACACATGTAACGTTGTATCCATTGTGTAAGGTACACCACACATGTGTTATTGTAACATGGCCTGCGTGTACATGTGTGTATGGCACAGGTACAAGGGCACCCAAGGTATCAGCTACACATACGGTCCAGAAATGTGTAGTCCTGCACATGTGTACCCACACTATGGTGTAATATGGCAACCACAGCACCATGTGGGCCATGTGTGTACATCAACCATGTACAACGTGATATGCCTGTATAGGGACAGTATCCATGTGATACACACCGCATGACTGTCAGTATGCAAAGGTGATGTGTATGCACTATGTGTGATGTAACTGATGCAATGATATCTACATGATATATCTGCCACACTGACACCTGTATGGGTGTCAGCAACATGAGTAGGATGAGCTAGAATGCTGCCAGGTATGTAGAAGTGGTATATGTAGGCATGTACAGTACTGTGTGACAGTAGGTAGTGTACGATGCAAATACTGAGCATGAGGGGCCACATGCCTGAGGAGCGTGCAATGCCACACGCCCCTGACATGTTGTAGTTAGCATGACATGCCTGCACCACTGTGTGAACTGTACAGAAGGCACATGGCGTAACATGCCGATACATAGGGTGCGATGTGATGCTGGATGTGTACACTGTCAATAGCATAGAGTGGAATGGTGCTGAAGGGCAAAGAGCAGATCATGTCTGATGTGATACCCTCTGTACCACCCCAACCACCCATGCAATAATATGACAGGTGGCCAGCATGGGATGTGGTGTTCCGTGGCGCACAGAAGCCCAACAAGGGTGCCAGGAAAGGCATGCAGGTAGTCAATGAGTGTGTGAAGCATGTATGTCAAGATGTGGCCCAGTGCCATACTGAATGGCCCAGTCATGGGTGTAGAGATGCAGCCCCATACGTGCAATGCAGTACCATCCATGTGTAGTGTGACAGATGTGGTAGTGTGGTGGTCATGGTGCACAACATACATGAATGGGCTAGCAGTCACTGATGTGCTGCTGCAGAGACATGTAACAGCCAGGTTGGCGGGATACAACAACTACGGTGGTTGGAGGTGACATTGGGACTGTGTTCCCAGACATAACATGTGCATGCCAGTACTATGTATGTGTCCACAGGGTTAATACAATGTCCAGCCAAGGATTGGAACCCTGTAGTGAGTGAGAGTGTGTATTGTTGGTAGGTACCCCATTGGCAGGCAGGATGCCAGCAACATCTGTGTCGTCAATGCCTGCATGACCGTGGTATGCTGCATTGAATGTGGATGTAGTCAAACAGCAGAGACATACCACCACACTGCGTGAGGGCCCACACTGCAATGTCTGGCAGTCATGTGTAGGTAGCTAGCTGTGGAGTATGTCATGCACCAGCAGGACACACCATGACTGTCAAGTGACACACAACACACAGGTGAACAAAACTACCGTGCAACAGCCTGCACATGTGCCCATACAGCACGTGTGCATGGAACAGGAATACCACTGTGGCGTCTGTGAAAATGCCAGCACCACCATGTCTCAGTGTGGAATAGCATGGTCCCTACCAGTGTGTAAATGTAGCAGAAGTGCACTGTGATCACTGTTGGCATAGGCACATAGACTGTCCATTGGACGTGGTGCCATGCCCTCAACAACCTCTGTCAGTGGATGTCAGTAATACCGGCTGTAGTGTGTATGTACCATGCATGCTGCTATGGTTGTGTGCTTAGGGTGTGGCTAGCAGGGATGGTAAGCATGGATGTTCAGCAAACAGAGGGGAGGTGTGTAGGCCTAGCATACAGACACATGTAGGTTTGGTGCATGCTGAGGGTAGTGTAGGTATGGTATGTGTCGTGTAATGTGTCACCCAGCTATGTGTACTGCATGGCTAAGCATGTGTGGTGCGGGAGTCCATACTAGGGAAGGTCGTGTTGCTGGCAATACATAGCAGTAGCAACTGTCCCAGGTGCAATGTACAGCATGCCACCCTGACTGGCATGTAACCTGTGGTGTACAGTGTCTGCACTGTCGCGTGTCACAATGTGCGTAGTGGCCACAAACATGGGTATCTGAACATGGACCACCTATGATGCAATGTGTCATGGGAAAATACAGTATGTGTGTAAATCACGGTGCGGTGTGGGAACCACCCACCTGTGTGTGTTGCAGTCCAGGTATGTGACTGGGAGGTATGATCTGTGTACAATCTGGACTGGCAGGTGTGGCGTGTAGGGCATGGAGGCAGGTCCCAGGCACTGTAGATAAGTGACATGTGTGCTGTACTGTGTGTGCAGTGCTACTGTACAGCACAGTGGAGGGTGTAAGCATTGTCACACATCACTGCATGCTGTGCCTACCTGTGACAGCCCTGCCAGAGACAGACATGTGACACCGCTGCACAGGCAGCATAGCATGAGAAGATGTACATGTGGGCTGCACACCTTAGCCAGATGTCCACACGTCATGTGTGCCACGGTAGTGTGGTTCAACACGACTATCAGACTGGACAGACAGCACATGCCTGCATAACAACAGTATGACCATAGTCAACAGTCCCAGTGACAGAGTAGGCCAATGTAGACTATCCCTGCATGCAGACCAGTGGCTACTGGACACCTGGCTAGACACACACCTGGACGGTTAATTCACCATTGAGCCATCACATGTCCACACCCATGTGGGCTGTACAATGTCATCACAGGGTGGTCACAATAGCAGGTGGCAAGGCAGACACGGTGTACCAGGTGATGCGTCATGTGTGCATATGTTGAGTAGCACAGCCGCTCACATGTCCGCAACATACTGGTGCACGGTGTATACTGTTACATGATGAATGTAACTGCACTGTCACCCACTACAGGGCCAGCTGGCACAGGTGTGTTGTGACTGGTGTAACCCATGTTTGCACAGGATACACACTGCTGCTGTAGGCAGCCATGCTGGTGGCCACCAGTGATATATGCAGTGGTCATACAAACATACCGCATACAGTGTTCAGGCAGGAATGTAAATTGTCGTGGACGATGTGCTGCTATGTGAATGTGGGTGTTTGTTGTGAATGTCACACATCCAGGAGACACCATCTGGTGCAGTCATGGTTGTCAACACCGGTACACACATCCACAGCAGTCAGAACCCAGTCCCGACAATGTGTGTCAGTCACCCTTGTACTGTGTGACACATGTGCACATGGCGGAACACCTCCCACTGTCATCTAAGCTGGCTACATGATGGCTGGAATGTGCTGTAGAAATGTACAATGCTGGTAGCCCAATGAAGTACCTGGAATCAGACACAGTACACTATGTCAGCCATGTAAACCATGCACAACAATGACTGCCCAACAGACACAAACAATGCATTGACACATGGAACGTGTGCTCATGACAACCCCACCGAGGTATGTTGCACATATAGATGTACAAATGTCATCTATGGCCATAGCATGGATGCAGACACACATACTCCACAGGTAGTACCATGTGATGTAGGTAGGGGGCATTGCTGGTGTATATGTCACAGTAGATGTACACAGACATGTCCTGCATAGCCGTCATGTAGGGGTAGCTGTGGTATGTCACTACTGGACATGCCCACACAGATTACCATGTCCCGCAGGAGATGTGTTAGGTGTGTACCACATGTGACATGCTGACAACAATCTGCGATGTGTATGGCTGCCGGTGTACCTGTGTGACAATGTCCGTGATGGGTGCAAAGGCACATAGTATTGTATTGTATGCACACAAGCCCCACATAGCTGCATAGCCTGAACAGACAGTACAAGGAGTGTGTGGGATGATAGCAACCCACAGGTGGAGATGGGTATGGACGGCAGCCCACAACCACATGTGTGTGTACGGTGTTCACGTCCATGACACATGAGCATCTGAGAGGCTAGCGTCACAGTTGTACAGTGTCGCATGTACATATGTTCAGCAACATCTCTGTATGTCCCACCACTGGCCTGTGGACCGATGGACAACAACCAAATGTGCAGGTATGAGATGTGCACAGCACATCACAGATGCCTACCGTAGAACAGGCCTACCATGTAGACATGTGCACAGTAGGTCTGCGCCACCTGCAGTCAAACACGTTAGGTGCCAAACCACACCAATAGTCCGCCAATGACACAGATGGGCGTGCATTCCTCTGTGTATGTATGTCTGTGATGGCCCCGGCATAGCAATATAGCCGTGTCACCATTGTGAACAACAATATGAATGGGTTGTATGTGTGAGGGGTGCATCACATGTGTATGGTCAGATCGACGATACCATCAGTGGGCCTGCTATGTGAACATCCATGTCCCCATACATGGATACCTCTGCTGAGGCCAACACCACATTCACACAGGAGGGATGGCGGTGTGTAGTGCAGCAGCAGACATGTGGGTGGCAGCGGGCAATGTATGCACACATATGTGTCACCCACATCAGTTCAGGCGGATATCCATGTGCATGGGATAGTGGTGTGTGTACACATACAGCACTGTGTCGATCAACATCCCAGCACATAGCACCTGCCAGGGCTACAGTGTACGCATGGATGTGTGATACCTGCATGCACCACACACACCCTCAACAAGCAGCGTACAGCATACAACGCTGGAGGCCAGTGTCCACACCATGGTGATAAACATATTGAATGTCCAGATTCACACAGCTATGACCAAAGCAATGGACAGCCACCCTGCCAATACCGGCAGCCCCTGTGTGGGTCACACCCATTGCCATGTATGATGCATACCCTGCCATATCATGCAGAGATGACCAGCAAGGCTGCATGAGCTATCGCAGTCCCACATGGTGCAATGGACAAAGGCACTCTCACTATCAACCATACACAGTAGTAATGTGGTGGCGATGCACCCTGTCATGTTACAGGTGCTGTGTGATGCTCTGCACAATGTGTGCGTGTACATGCTATGCATGGCCTTTCCTGCTAATGTGTCATGGTTACACATTGCTCCATGTCTATCACATACGTAACACAGGTGAGCTGGGGCAAGTTGTCCAGCACCGGTACAGTGCTGTGTGGAAGTACATGGCACAACACATGCATGTGCAGGTGTCCATGTGTATGTGTACAGTGCCGCTGCTGTCGTTCACAATGGTCACAGTCGTGATGTGTACTGACATATACACAGCGTACAGGTGAACAGTAGCACAGGCGTCACATGGGGACATATGCCAACTGATACGGACATAGGGGCAGCCAGGTACACATGTCCATGGCAGGCTAACATCTACATGGTGCGTGCACAGTGTGATGGGGTGGCACACAGATATGATGTGACACCCAGTGCTCAATGGTGTGAAGCCACAACATCGGCTGTGTCACCCCCACGATGCCCTTCACAGATCACTGTGCAGATGTCGTACATGTCATAGCAATGTATTTCCAACAGTATGCCAGCACAGCAGTGTGAATGTGACCTGCCACCATCATTATGTCTTCCAGATAATGCCACGTTCCCGGCTACCACCATTTAGCCGTCAGGAGGAGGGGGTCATCATACCATACCTCCAGAGTAACTACAATGCCCTGTTCAGCCATGTCCCACAGCAGGCACAAGAACGGCAGGAGATGTGGGAGGAGTTGTGCAGGAGGGTGAACAGCGTGGGCGGAACCAACCGCACATACCAACAAATCCGCAGGCACTGCACAGACCTGATCCGGCATGCAAGACAGCGTGCCGCTGCAATCGCCAGGCAACAATGTGGGACAGGTGGTGGGCCACCAACACAGCCCCACTCACAGCTACGGAGGAGCTCCTGGTCAGTCTGGGGACACCCACGGAACAACATGCACAACCACTTGCGTCCATCGTGGAGGTGGGTGTCACCCAAGCTATGAGCCTGGAGCCGCATGGTAAGTCAGTGTTGCATGTATGTATGATAGGCGGCGTGGGTGTGGGTGTCATAGTACAACACATGATATAGCAATACATGCCAGGTATATGGCCACACAAGATGCAAACCATTGTATGCTATGTTGTGTTAGCAGACATGTGCATAGCACATGCAACCACACACATGCATGATGTGTCATGCACAGTGCTGACCGTGGAGATAGTAATGGCTAATGTGTATACCTTTGTGTAATGCCTTTACAGGTACGTCTGGCGTGTCGCAAGGACAAGGGTCTGTTGCAGGTAAGTCTGTTGCCAGTCAAACGCATGTTCTGCTGTATTGATATTCCCCATGTGTCTAGGCATGACATGCTCACCTGTGTGTGCCCCGTCACGGTATACAGCTCGCACCACCCGACATACACACCACCCATGTACAGTAGATACACCCATTACCGTGAGTGGTATGACACCACACAACCAATTGGTGTGTTACGTGCATTCAGCTATGCATACAATGGTGTAGGTGTTACACAATGGCTGCATGTGTAGTATGCATTGGAATGCCAGTGCAGTATGGACACAGTACCACAGAGTGAGCTGTGATCTGGCCAGAGCACAGGTGTTACCAATGTGACCCATGCCCCTGCATCGGGTGCACACGTTGTGACATGGCGCATGCCATGTCCCATGCACGTGTATGTCTGTCTGCAGCATTGTCACACCATGATATGACCTATGCACAACATAGCAGACATACACACTGTCAGCATATCCGTGAGAATGTGACACGTCACACTAGTATGGGTGTATGTCACATGGGCCACCACAGGGCCGTGTGCACAATGTCTACCACACACAATTGTCAATGAGTCAGACAGACAAGGCCATGGTGGATACCTACAGGCATGTTGCCACACAGCACATCCACAGTGGGTACTCACCATTGCACCCTGTACACACATAGTGGGTTCATCAATGTAGTGGACCCCCTGGACATCTGCTGTAGTACACCAGTGACATGAAATCCCTCTCCCCAGCTACTACAGGTGCCTCCAATGTCCACCATATATGTGCTGCTGAGCAGCTGAACTGACTTACAGACATGGCAATGTAATGCGTCCAGGTCACGCATCGCACAGACACATAGCTGTGTCCTGCTACTGTGCAGTGGCACAGAGCCTGCACCACACACCGTGCAGCTACGCACACAGCTCTCAGCAACGTGCCTGCACAGACATCACTGTTACACATACATTGTATCTGTACACTGTACACATAACACTGCACCATGACAGCCATCGTGATGTGGTGCATGCGGTGGGACACCATCCTCACATGTCCACATGATACCGCACATGTTTGCGGTGTACATTACATAGTGTTGGCAGCCATGTGTACTCTCAACCTGCCCGCCACACGGTGTATCACGCTGATGCATGCAAACTACCATGAATGTGTGTACTGCATGCCTACTAAATGACACCTGCCTGTTGTACTGTCCCCACCAGGGCAGTGTACATACTGCCACTATGAATGTCTGGTCTGCATTCACTGGTCTGTGTTGTGTGAATGCTGCATGCCACCTGCATTATCACATGCATGCTGTGTGTGTGTGTGTCTGTGTGTGTGTGTGTGTGTGTGTGTGTGTGTGTGTGTGTGTGTGTGTGTGTGTGTGTGTGTGTGTGTGTGTGTGTGTGTGTGTGTGTCTGTATTGTAACCGATGGTATGTCTTTGTATTGACAGGTGCTGTAGGTGCGTTACCTCCTGCGGTCAATCTGATGCTAGTGTCCCCACAGATACTAGTGGTGATGACCATGTGCATGAGGCACAGGCAGGGTCGTCACAGGCAGAGACTGTGCCAGTGGAGAACATTACACATGCGTCCCTTTCATCCCTGCACACGGTTCAGATGCCGACACATACCCCGACACCGATGCCCATAGATGATGGTCAGTCAGCGTCTGTTGTCCCCGAGCAGGAATGTGTGGTGGCTGCAGAAGGTGTGGGTACACACGATGTTGCCAGTGTAAGGACTGGTGCAGTGCCACGCAGGCATGTGGCAGGTGCTGCCCGTAGGCGGAGCACCGCTAGACATACTCCTGCCGTCCAGGGTGCTGCAGCTGGTATAACCAGACGCATGTTCCAGACTGTAATGGCGGCGCAGGCACGCGAACGGCAGAACCAGGAGGGCAGAGGCTGCAGAGGTCCGCAATCCGTTACCCTAAATGACAGCATCCAGGCATTGGCAAATGCACAACAGCATCTTGCCGATGTTCTGGATAGGAGATTGGGACATGGCTGGTCTCCTCGACCGAGGCTTGGCCATCCTTGAGCGTCGCAGTCCGTGCAGGAACACCAGGTAGGGGTGAGGCATAGGCACGTGCGTGTGCCAGCAACACCACCTGCGTGCCACCTCCCATGCCCACACAGACAGTGATGGTAGCAGTAGCACTGCAGCTGCTACTACACCATCCACACCAGGACAGAGCAGGCCGCGTGGACGTGGCCCTGACGGCCCCCGTGGGCATGTTTCCAGCGGACATGTGACATCGGAGAGTGGACAGTCTGTACCTCCACCCGGTCGTGCCCGTGCGACCCCAGGCAGGCGCGGGTCACTTCGCCGCCGGCAGACACAGTGAGCCGTAACACCTGCACTGTACAGTCAGGGGCTGCCAAGCATACCCCGTGTAGGCATCACAGATGACTGAACTGTGTACACACACACCCACACACAGCAGACACAACTGTAGGGCTCCACCACACCCACATGCATTCTACATAGTCATGCCCACTCAATGCACTGGCCCTTACACACACACATGATGTCATCCATTGGTACAGCCCATGCCTGTGGCACACATATCACCCTGTGCATATGATTAAGTCTCTGCCGCATAACTGTGAGCCACACCAGCAATGCACGGTTAAGCTAACATATTATGATGCACAGGGTGGACACGATAGTGAGAGGTGTACGTGATACCTGTGTCCGCATGGTGCGTGCTGTGTATGTTGTGGTGTGTGTGTATGGCTGGTGACAGGTGTGTATGTGATGTGTGTTGTGCACGGACATCATGCAGCAGACATACCATGCAGGACAGGTGCAGCATTCATTGATATGTGTACACAGTATGTGTGGTGGTTACATGTGTAGCACCATGTCGGTGCAGTTAACCCGTTTGATACTGATGGTGTACTGCACGTGCCTACTGGGAGCACTGTAATTAGTTCCCCACGTGTAGTCGTGGGGTACCCACAGGCATGTCTGGCAAAATCAGCATAGCACAGTTACCCACATCCGCATGGACCCCTACATAGGTACATAGGCACACATGAACGTAACAGGATATGTGCCCTACGACATGTGTGGACCTAGCATGACTGTGTGTGGCATCTAACACCCCTCAGGATGGGGATGCCATATCCATCAGTCCCCAGTCCCTGGTCTAGCAGTGACACACAGAGGTTGACTGGCATAACTATAGTCACACATCCACACGTCAGTAGCAGTCCTGGACAAAGGCAGTCAGGGCCTTTCCTTCACATGGCCTGGCACTCCTCCCCGTGTCGTACTGTGTGTCTGGCCGTTACCCTGTTCCCCCAGCACGTCCCACTCATCTTTGGGTTGAGGTGTCTGACAGTCGCTTCTGTGCCCGTGTTCGCATGGGGCCTGGGAGGTGGAATGTGCCCATGTCACCCAGGTCAGACATGGCCGTGTATGTCGGGCACAGATCACCACGGATCAGCTGTGCTGTGCAGATCCACAGCCAGTGTCCCCTTGGCCGTGCACCATGTGACACATGTCCTAGCACCGTCATCCCCGTCTTGTGGAACGTTTGCGGTCCTTCCGAGTGCTGCAGGCGTCAGGTTAGCTACAGGCCACATGTGCCATTGTACACAGTCATTGCACTGCTGTGTGATGTGTACAGCGGTACAATGAACATCCCTGATGTGGTTGCCATTCCATCCAGACCAGGAGGCCACAATGGAATGTCTTCACACCCACATTGCCATTGTGTGTGTTGACAGAGGTTGCCAACAGGTGTGGTAGCCATCACCCTGAACATGTCCACCACCTTTAATGGCGTACCACCCACATGTGACATTGGGACGAACATGTTCTTCACACTGGGTAGGGCTGCACCTTCTCTGGCATCTGGTAGCAGGCCATGGCTCTGGCACCAGTCAGCCATGTCTATGACGCCCTAGGTGGATGCGTGTAACATGGGGTGCTGGGTATGTCGGCCGGTGGGTAGAGATCTGCATATCTTGTCTGCTACAACCCCCCTATGATTGCATGCACATTGGAAGGTCGGATGCCATATGGCAGGGTGCACAGGAGTGAGCCCTGTGGGCCTCCACTGGGTCCAGATATGAGTGTGACAAAGCACCTTCAGCACCAACCCTGTGTGGTGTGACCTCCAACCTGTGTGAGAAGCATCGGGTGACATATGTCCCCACATGTATGCTGGCGAGCCTTTACATGGGTCCCATGTGTAGTGTGCTCTGAACGCTCCCACCAGGTCATGGTACTGTGTGCAAACCCACACATCCCCATCAATGGCCTTGGTGAACACTCCAGACTGGACGAGCAGGTTCGGGAGGCAGGATCCGCCCTTGACTATGTAGTTGTGGGTATGTTCCGGTATTGGCTGTACACCGCTATCTGTAACCATGACCACCTGTATGGACCTCCACACAGCTTTGCAGACAACACTTGTCAAGCGTATAGGGTGTGGCTGTTGACAGTCCATAGGAGCACTACCCTGGCATAGTGGGACCACAGATGCCATATGGCATCCATTGGGGACATAGCCCATAGTAAGGCTAACATGACACAGTGGCGCATGTGTGCGAGGGCCTTAAAGAGGATGGGTAGCACACAGCCAGGGAAACCATCGGTGCCCATTGCTGGCGTGTCAAACGCCATAGAGATATGGGATCACCCCAGGCCATATGACATGTTTGGGAGGATACACTCTGGTGGGATGGATATGTTCCCTGTTGGGGATGTATGCATGGAACATGTCCTGTGGTATGCAGACAATGTCTGTGGGTGCAGTGACTGTTGTACCATTCTGGACCATTTCCATGCAGGTCTGTGTGCCCCAACCATGTCCTTACCACAGTTAGGAAGGCCCTGTGGTTGTCTCATGTGCCCTCTGCAGTACCACTCCCACGAGCGGACCTGGATGTTGGTATGTGGGGCCGTATGGTGACGCCGGTATGAATGGGTGATGGTTTCCCTGGTACTGTCATTGCCCTGCCATGTAGTAGCTCCAACTGTTGATGTACAGGTAGTCAGTGGCTGCGGTCCACCACACCATGTGCCTACCTGTGGTGGACAAGGGCCTGATGTCATCATGTTTGCCTGTCGCAGACATGCATGTGGGTGGTCGTGGAAGGCATTCGGTGGCGTTTTCGGTCTGGCCTCTGTTCAACATTGGCATGGAGGACATGTAGGGTACCACACCGGTCATATGATGTGTGTGGTTTCCTGTGGAGAGGTCATCACTGAGGTCCCCCATGCTGGTGTTGGTTACAGTGAGTGGATGACCAGTGGATCCACTATACGGTCTTGCATCACCATTGAGGGCTGTACATCCTGTGTGGGGCATATCCTCACCATGCGTGATGGGCAGAACTGTCAGACATCCCCTGGTATGTATGGTGCATGGCTGTTTAACAGTGGCCAGGTGTGTGAACACCTGGGACTGCTGGCGTACTGTGTTGTGCCATGGGTAATGTTCCCAGGCTATGTATGGGTGGTTCATGTCACCCAAACGGTGCTGTTGTGAGAGCATGCCCACTCACCAGTGTCCTCAGGACATCTGTGAAGGTATCCTGTGTTTGTGAGGGTTGTCTGTAGCATGCAACAAACTGTAGGCCAGTCCTACACATGGTTAATTGCACCTACATATTCCCGCAGCACCAACAACCTCTGTGGCATGACCGGTTACTGTTGTGTGGCCGGAAACACAGGATGGTCCGCATTCCGCCACCCATGCCGTCGCACCATGTGTATGCATGTCTGATCTGTGCCGACTCTAAGTGTCTGAGCATGCCCAGTAGGCAGCTGTGTAGATAGACACAGCACAGTGCACACCGCAGCCTGCAGTAATACCCGGGTGCATGCCTCTATCCCCACAACGGCCACGCCTGTGGCATGGCCAGGTTTCTGTTGTGTGGCTGGACACACGACGGTCCACATTACGCCACCCATGCCGCCGCAACATGTGTATGCATGTCTGCCCTGTGCCGAGTCTAAGTGTCTGAGCATGCCCAGTATGCAGTGATGTACTGATCAGTAGTTACTTGTTATTCTGGACTGCAGCACTAACGTGTTAGTGTACGGCGACCTTGGGATGGTAACAGACTGCGTGACTGTGCACTCTGTCCGAACACCCGGGGCATTGCCTTTGCAAATGATCCCACTCACGTGGGGTATGCCTCCTGACAGCGCTCTGCTCAGTAAACTCGGTAGCGTTCTGTAAATGCTTCATACTGTAGTGTGTTCATGTAGATAGGCGTAGGTTCGTCCCCCGTCCTTTCCGTGTGTGTGTGTGTGTGTGTGTGTGTGTCTCTGTGTGTGTGTGTTTCCAGCCGCGCCTGCGACTGAATATGCTTTTAGACGCTCGCAACACATGCCTTGGCTATTGCCACCTATTGTCTTGGCTGGCGTCAGCAGCCTACAAGTATGCCTGTGACAGCGTTCTGTTTAGCAAACTCGGTAGCGCGTTCTGTAAATGCTTCATACAGTAGTGTGTTCATGTAGATAGTCGTGGGTTCGTGCTCGTCCCTTCCCGTGTGTGTGTGTGTTTCCAGCTGTCTCTGCGACTGATTATGCTTTTAGACGCCCGCAACACTTGCCTTGGCTATTGCCAACTATTGTCTTGGGTGATGTCAGCAGCCTACAAGTATGCCTGTGACAGCACTCTGTTTAGCAAACTCGGTAGCGCGTTCTGTAAATGCTTCATACTGTAGTGAGTTCATGTAGATAGGCGTAGGTTCACTCGGCCCTTCCGTGTGTGTGTGTGTGTGTCTCTGTGTGTGTGTGTTTCCAGCCGCGTCTGCGACTGAATATGCTTTTAGGCGCCCGCAACACATGCCTTGGCTATTGCCACCTATTGTCTTCGGTTGACGCCAGCAGCCTACAAGTATGCCTGTGACAGCGTTCTGTTTAGCAAACTCGGTAGCGCGTTCTGTAAATGCTTCATACAGTAGTGTGTTCATGTAGATAGTCGTGGGTTCGTACCCCGTCCCTTCCGTGTGTGTGTGTGTTTCCAGCTGTCTCTGCGACTGATTATGCTTTTAGACGCTCCGCAACACATGCCTTGGCTGTGCCAACTATTGTCTTGCGGGTGATGTCAGCAGCCTACAAGTATGCCTGTGACAGCGCTCTGTTTAGCAAACTCAGTAGCGCGTTCTGTAAATGCTTCATACTGTAGTGAGTTCATGTAGATAGGCGTAGGTTCGACTCCCGGCCCTTCCGTGTGTGTGTGTGTGTGTCTCTGTGTGTGTGTGTGTTTCCAGCTGCGTCTGCGACTGAATATGCTTTTAGACGCCCCGCAACACATGCCTTGGCTATTGCCACCTATTGTCTTGCGGCTGACGTCAGCAGCCTACAAGTATGCCTGTGACAGCGTTCTGTTTAGCAAACTCGGTAGCGCGTTCTGTAAATGCTTCATACAGTAGTGTGTTCATGTAGATAGTGGGTTTGTACCCCGTCCCTTCCGTGTGTGTGTGTGTTTCCAGCTGTCTCTGCGACTGATTATGCTTTTAGACGCTCCGCAACACATGCCTTGGCTATTGCCAACTATTGTCTTGCGGGTGATGTCAGCAGCCTACAAGTATGCCTGTGACAGCGCTCTGTTTAGCAAACTCGGTAGCGCGTTCTGTAAATGCTTCATACTGTAGTGAGTTCATGTAGATAGGCGTAGGTTCGACTCCCGGCCCTTCCGTGTGTGTGTGTGTGTGTGTTTCCAGCTGCGTCTGCGACTGAATATGCTTTTAGACGCTCCGCAACACATGCCTTGGCTATTGCCACCTATTGTCTTGCGGCTGATGTCAGCAGCCTACAAGTATGCCTGTGACAGCGTTCTGTTTAGCAAACTCGGTAGCGTTCTGTAAATGCTTCATAGTGTAGTGAGTTCATGTAGATAGGCGAGGTTCGACTCCGGCCCTTCCATGTGTGTGTGTGTGTGTGTGTTTCCAGCTGCCTCTGCGGATACACATACTATTATACCGCAACACATACCTTGCCTATTGCCAGCTATTGTTTTGGGTGATGTCACCAGCCTAGAAGTATGCCTCTGACAGCGCTGTGCTCAGTAAACTTCGGTAGCGTTCTGTAAATGCTTCATACTGTAGTGAGTTCATGTAGATAGGCGTGGTTCGACTCCGCCCTTCCGTGTGTGTGTGTGTGTGTGTATTTCCAGCTGCCTCTGCGGATACACATACTATTATATACGCCGCAACACATACCTTGCCTATTGCCAGCTATTGTTTTGCGGGTGATGTCACCAGCCTAGAAGTATGCCTCTGACAGCTGTGCTCAGTAAACTTCGGTAGCGTTCTGTAAATGCTTCATACTGTAATGAGTTCATGTAGATAGGCGAGGTTCGACTCCGCCCTTCGCGTGTGTGTGTGTTTCCAGCTGCCTCTCGGATACACATACTATTATACGCCGCAACACATACCTTGCCTATTGCCAGCTATTGTTTTGCGGGTGATGTCACCAGCCTAGAAGTATGCCTCTGACAGCGCTGTGCTCAGTAAACTCGGTAGTGCGTTCTGTAAATGCTTCATACTGTAGTGAGTTCATGTAGATAGGCGTAGGTTCGACTCCCGTCCCTTGCGTGTGTTCCTGTGTGTGTGTTTTGCAGCTGCCTCTGCGGATGTACATGCTTTTAGGCAGCCATAAAACATACCTTGCCTACCAGCGGCCATTCCTGTACGGTTGTTGTCACCCACCTGTACATGTGCCTCTGCTGGTGGTGTGCTTGGTGGTCCACGTAGCGCATACCATACCTGTGTTGTACGTTTGTGCGGTTGGGTATGTGGGGGTGTGGTCAATCACCATGCGTGCCACATGTGTGTGTGTGTGTCCATGCTCCCAGCTGCATGGGTTCATACGGTATGGCTTTGAGGTTTACGCGGAACACCCATATCCTGGCGCCATCCTTGTGTTTGTGGATGGTGGGACGCAGATCGTGTACTGCTTGTGTGCTTCTTCTGGTCGGCGACCTCCGTAGCGTGTTCTCCACGTGTACCCTACTATGGTGTTGTGGGTTGCTGCTGTGTACATTACACTC
The DNA here is from genome assembly GCF_019279795.1 of Protopterus annectens. Taxonomy (NCBI): domain Eukaryota; kingdom Metazoa; phylum Chordata; order Ceratodontiformes; family Protopteridae; genus Protopterus; species Protopterus annectens. The sequence continues at coordinate 355,604,078 of NC_056734.1, read as the reverse complement.
ACGGGCCTGCCGGATGTGCTCGTGTGTACCTCTTTCTTTGTATATCTATGTACCTATGTTGTGGCCGTACCGCTGCTCTCCCATGGACAGCCGTCTTCCCCATGTATCGCATATTTGCACGGCTGACACATATAACTGTGGTACTTTGCATATCCACACATTGTCCATGCACTGTCCGTATTCCAGAACACCTCATAGACATCGCTGGATTACATGGCAGACAGCTATCCTTGCTGTCCTTACACTTTACCCATACATGACATACACCTTGTGTGTACTTGCCTATTTATGGTGTGTGTATGTCTATGTGTGCTGTATGCATGGCCGTGTGTGTGTCCCACTATAGCCATGTGTGCAGCTGTCGCCACTATGGGTATCCTTGTGGCCCGCTGTCACATGTGCACAGCTGCACATACCTGCAGACTGTACTACCCTCTGACGGCAGCGGCCTTAGATCGCCAGTGCCCTAGGCTGTGGGGCTACATGGCACACGCCAGCACAACACATGGTGCACCCATCTTGATATACCTCGTGACACGCCTACTAGACAGGTGGCCCTAATAGGGCAGCGGCCTGGGCAGCCGCAGGATTGGCGTATGCCCACGGCCGACTATGGGCACATCACAAGGCACCGCCTACAGTCGGTGTTTTACGGCGTCTAGGGTATTACACCACAGGAGGGACCTCCACAGCTATGCTGAAGAATGCGTGTAGATAGATTAGTAGGTGGAGGTTTGGCCACACACCAGGGCTGACCGATGGATAACTGTTGAGGCATCCTTTGTGAAGCAGGTGGAGCAAACACCCGTAACGGGAATGTAGTGTAGATGCAGATGTAGGGTTAACATACATTTGTCTACTCTGTCAGTTCTGTACCATTGTATTACAGTGATATGCTATGCATATCTTCCATATACATTGTTAGGTCTCTGATTGTTGAGGGTCGCATAGTACAATATCATGTAATACGTGTGTTCATAGGATGCCTTCTGAATTGTTGACAAACGTGTGTGTCGTTAGCAGTGCGTCTGTGCTTTCTATGCTGTGGCTACATGTTCATTGTTCGCATAGAAAGTGACAAATGGAAGTGTATGGGTGGATACTTAAAGCCTGGATGCTCCCATGTTATGTGTACGTCTCACGGGGCCTACGGGTGATAGCGCATACATGTCTATGAAGAACCTTTGGATACCATGTGTGACCTGCCGTGCACGAAATGTTTACGTTGACTGTTCCATCTACCTATGTGTGACATGGTTTGTGGCCATAGGGTGCCAGCGGGTCTTTATTGTTGAGCAGGTGTTTTCCATGGTCAATTGACATCAATCCTATTAATCCACTGAAGGATGTCTTTCATTGGTGGGAATGCCATGGTTCGACCATCGTATGTCTTTCCCAGCTGACGTTGATATTGTGCCATTGGTATGGTTCTACAGGTCACCCATCTGTTCTGCTGTATGGAAGCGTCGATCCCCATTAATGTGCTGGCGGATTGCCGTATACTCGGTATCTGCCCAGCGGTCTGGCTTTGTATGGGGAGTGTCTACTGTAGTCCCTATCTGTATTTCCTGGGTTATGCCTTGTAACAGCTGTGGGATTCCCCCAGGTTTGCAGCTATGGGTGCCATCTTGGCCGTTACTTTGTCCATCTATGGGAACTGCCTACTGGACACTAGTATAGGGCTGTACACATTACACAGCTGCATTCTGCATTTTCCGGGGGATGATTGCCATTATTAGTGCGGAGTAACGCATATGCCATGCCCACGTCCCTCACACGGGGCGGGACAACGAATCATCTGCCAATCCACACCGAGACCCATTTTTGCATACCCATGATCCCATGTCTGCAACACTCGACAGTACCCATTGCACATCCTTCATGTGTGCGGGAATGGGATGTGAGCACGCCTATTGACACGACGAGCTGGGGAGTCCTATTCATATGTCCTGCATTTCATGGACACTTGTCATCACCCTTGTACACGCTTGTGGTGCCCATATCTACCTGTGCTGTAGTCACGGCTGTCACTTCTTCTGGTTCGCACGATAGCAGCCTGTCGCCAACACCTATGGACAAATATGTGGGTCCTACTATGGACACCGATGTGCATATGTAAAGTGTAGAACATGTTGGACCGTGTCCATTCGGCCAGTGGTTTTGACTGCCGCTGTATGTTCCCAGTCGCGGATGTCTGTTTGCCTACCCATGTTATGTAGTGCTACGGAACCCGTGTCCTTCCACAATTAACCCATATGGTGTTACTGTAGTCCTGCAGGTTGGCAACTGCTTTAAGTAATCCTCAGAGGTCCCATTGTGAACTATCCGCCACTGTATTGCCATAATAACACAGCCGGTACATGTAGAACCTATTTATTCATGACAGGATGTTCTTTTTGAGTGGCTACGCCATACTGTAAGCATGCTATGACCTTCCTAGTCGGCCTTGTTGGAGTGCCATTAATATGTGTTCCACAGGCCGCCGGTATGTTCCGCGGAGTGGAAGCGGGTGATCCCCATACACTTGCTAGCAGCTTGGTTGCTGTGTACGCCGGGATTCGCACGGCTGGATGGATGTCTATGGAGTGTGTCTACTGTTGTTTCCAGCTGTATTTTCTGTGTTATGCCTTGCTACAGCTGTGTTATTTCACCAGGTTTGCTATTCTGGGTGCCATCTTGTCCATACGTTTGTCCTGCCTTGGGAAATGCCTACTGGACACTGGTGTATGGCTGTACCCATTTCACACCTGCATGTTGCATTCTCCGGTGGATGATTGCCATTATTGGTGGGGGGTAAGCCATGTTCTGTACCCACATCCCTCCCACGGGGCGGGACAATGGATCCTCTGCCAATCATCTCCGACACCCATTTCTGCATACCCAAGATGCCATGGCTGCAACCCTTGACAGTAGCCATTGCAAATCCTCCATGTGTGCGAATGGGATGTGGACGCAGATGTGTGGACTCGACAATCTGTGGATGTCTGTGCATATGTCCCTCATTTCATGGACAGGTGTCATCAACCTTGAACACGCTGGCGGTGCATTTCTGCTGCTGTGCCGTAGTCACGGCTGTAGTTCATCTGGGTCTCCTCAAAGGATAAATTTTGGGTCCTACAATGGACACAAATGTGCATATGTAAAATGTAGAACATGTTGGACTGTGTCCATCTGGCCAGTGGTTGTGACCGCTGCTGTATGTTCCCAATCATGATGTGTGTTTGACTACACATATTATGTTGTGCTTCTGAAACCCGTGTCCTACTACGATTAACCCAAATGGTAATGATGTCATGCTGCAGGTTGGCAACTGCTTTAAGTAATCCTCAAAGGCCCAGTAGGACGTGTATGCGCCCACTGTATTGTCAATATAACACAGCCGAACATGTATACCCTATTTATTCATTTAAGGATGTTCATTATATGCGGGAACGCCAGTGTTGAAACATCCTATGACCTTCCTAGTTGAAGTTGTTTGTGTGCCATTAGTATATGTTCCACAGGTCGCCCATTTTTTCCGCAGTATGGAAGCGAGTGATCCTCATGTTGTTGATGGCAGATCCAGTGCCATGTACGCCGGTATTCGGCACGCAGTCTGTCTTTGTATGGGGAGTGTGTACTGTAGTCCCTATCTGTATTTCCTGTGTTATGCCTTACTGCAGCTGTGTAATTCCATCAGGTTTCCAGTTATAGGTGCCATCTCGATCGTACACTTGTCCATCCATGGGAATTGCCTACTGGACACTGATATAGGGCTGTACAACACTCACACCTGCTTTTACCATTATCCGGTGGATGCTTTGCATCATTAGTGGGGAGTAAGGCACGTGCTATACCCGCATCCCTCCCACGGGGCGTGACAACGGATTATCTGCCAAACAACACCGAGCCCCATATTTGCATACCCAGGATCCCATGGCTGCAACCCTCCACGGTACCCATTACACATCCTTCATGTGGGACTGGGATGTGGACGACTTCTATGGACACGACAATCTGGGGATTTCTGTTCATATGTCCTGCATTTCATGGACAGTTGTCCCCAACCTTAAACACGCTGGTGGTGCATATGTCTAGCGGTGCCGTAGTCACGGTATGTACTCGGATTGGCTTTTTCTGGCGATAGTGGCAAAACAGTCAGAATTTTTGAGTCCTACAATGAACACCGATGTGCATTTGTAAAGTGTAGAACGTGTTTGACTGTCCCCATCTGGCCAGTGGTATTGACTGCCGCTGCATGTTCCCCAGTCGTGGATGTCTGCTTGACTACCCATCGTTTGTATGACATGGCCTATCTATATCCACGTGCTGGTATGCGAATACAGCAAACCTTGCGTCCTGCCCATCTTCATAAACGACATTATGGAACATATATCGGCTGAAACAGACACTGTCAAATACGATAGACTCCACAGTGAAAGGATACTGAGCTGTCTCAACTACTAACATGGGGCACCGTTGGAGTACGGATGTCATGACATAGCCGTCCCTAATTCACTTCCTTCAGGGTCGGTTTAAAGCGAATTAATCAATAAACCTGCTCATAGTTAGGTGGACAGTGCTCCAAGTCTTGATTATAACATGACATATACATATCAGTGTTGCATGCCTTACTTCATGGAAACAATAATCGGCAACAATGTGTTAATATATCTACAATATTGGTAAATACAATCAGTATCCGGACACATAGTTGATAATTGGTGAGAGTGCACCTTAGGATGTAGTGTGTTGATCAGGTTATTGTATATCGATGTGTATATTAGTAGCATTACGATAACAAAGCATGGAATCAATAGGTACTATTTAAGCATATATTTCACAATTATGAATGTAAACGTGTGGAGGAGACATCCGTAACCTTCCCTGGTTCCACTGGATCACACACACGCATACTCGCATGTCCGGATTGTGTGTTACGCACGCCGCATGCATATCCGTATTCGCTTATATATGTTTACAGTGTCTGTGTGGTTACGTGTTTTGCTACTTGTGACTATTCCGCAACATATGTCTGATCCGTTGACGGACGTGTGCAGAAAGCACTTACAGCTTTATATATGTAACGGTCTTTGCAGCATGGACGCCACGCATACGCACATCTATATGTTCTATAGTCATGATTCCAACGTGACTGCAGTCACGTTTGAGACTTACTGTCTCCAGTGCACGTTAGCTGTCTCTTGTCATTAATATGCATACCGTGGTACCTATGTACATTTACATATCACCTCCCGCACACCCACGTCACAGGCATCCATTCCCCTGGTGGGAAAGGTGCGGTACTGCATGTTGAACATTCCTAATTCCCTCGCCATGGCCCAGGATGCTGATGTCGTCACGACAGGGCTGTTCACAGGACAGCAGCTTATATACCATATGCATACAGGCCTTCGATTGTCAGGGGTGTTGCTGTAGTGCTTTGGGTTTGGTCTTGTCCGCCCACTGTACGGGACCGCCTGACCCTGTACGAATGTTAGATGAGTCACATGGAGCACGCTTTGTCCGTGTCCATGGTACTATGTCACGGCCCCCAATTAGTCTTAACCGTGCTCGACTGTCCGGTGTATCCGTTGTAGATCTCGTTATACTAATTGCACACGGTCTGATCGAACTAACCTACTGCCATCACTACCCCTCCGTATGTATGGGCTGTGCGCAATATTACAAGGGTTTAACATTGCGGACGACGTTCACTGAGCCACAGACATGTCCGTTGCTTTTTGGGCCGGTTCCGCTGTGCCACACATTTAACATGGCGTAACAGGTTGAACAGCTCAGACACGAGGACATCGGGTTGTCCGTCGTTGTCTATTATTGAATGTCTCTGTGGAGTTTGTTTCACAAGGCGACACATTGTCGGCATTGTTAACGGACATCTCGCGCAGTACGCCCGCATCCACGCTGGTGACGATGTCTGCCTTTGGCGGCGAACAGGCATTATGCTGTGCCATTATGTCTGGGGATATATGGTTTCCTTCCTTACGTAGATGATGTGCCATACTAGCAATGACCCTAGCGATGACCCGCGTCTAGGTGTGGGTACTGCTGTATTACCCACGAGAAGAGTGGCCTTAGGGTAAGTGGTGACTCTAGGCAGAGGTTGCCACCGACACGCCACCCGCTACCCTCCTGGTCTACCTACACCAATAGAGGCAGGTAAGGTGCTCCGAGTATAGCAACACCCTCGACGGCTACCTTCCTGGCCTATGCCTAAGTCCGGCTATGTGTGTGGACGCTTGGGCATCGGACTCGAACGTGGCACGCCTGCCGCTGGTATGTCCAGCATTACCCACATCCAGCCCCAAGGCAGTTAACACAACATCCATGGGTCCACATGGTGTCCCAGCTGTGCACTCCGGGAACTCTATGGGGAATTGCTAACCCACCGGACAGCTGTGTAATCCTAGCCTCACCTCAGGATACGCATTCGAGTAGTAGCACAGGGCGACTGTAGTCACACTCCACATAGATGGTGCCTCCACTGACCCTGGGTATTACCATACCATTAGTTTGACAAGCCTTATCTGCAAAGCCATGGAGATGGATCATAATGGGACACATAGATGAGGACATAGGGGACCCGCGATACTTTGGATACAACCCAGTTTAGCTTGGTCATAGTCAGATCATGCCCTTTACACGTGTTTCACTTTGTAGAATCAGTCACCAAGGCCATTGCTGAGGGTAAACCAGTCCATACAGCCTACCTCAACCCAGCAGAGGCCGTCGACACAATACCCTCGGGTATACTTGATAAACCCGTCATCTTGAATGTAATCCATACATCGCCCTATGGGTTGCAAACGGGCTAGTCACAGAACACACATGGCCATAGTTGCTGGCGCCATGTCATACTCACAGCCAGTCACAGGTGGTGTCCCATGGGCTCAGTCCTGGGTCCACTATTTCCAGCATCTACGCTTTCCAATGTACACGCACACACAGGGGTTATGGGTGACAATGTTTGCATCGACTGCAAACCGGATGCCAAGGTCAGACACACATCTGACACAGATATCCTTCAGGAGTGCCTCACAGATGTGGATAAGTGGTACCAGAGACATGTCCTACAGCTAAATGCCAGGAAATGCATAGGCATACCCTTCGGGATGAACAAGGTTACCCCGAGCTACCATATAGGTGGCAGTCCACTGAACACGGAGGGGGTTACCAGTGATCTGGGGACACATGTTGTTGTTAACCGTTAGTCACACACATGTTGCTAACATACGTGAGTAGAGCCTCCACATTGGCCACATCATCATGAAGGGATTCACGTCTAGATCACGGAAGGACATTGTCCCCTTGTACTCATCACTCAATAGACCTATGATTGGGCACAATGCCCCGTTCAGAATGTATCTGACCCAACACCTGCAGCAGCTGGAAAGGCACCAACAGTTCTCCGACAAACGGATGCAGGGTCTCAGGTATATGTGTTATACTGACCGACTGAAAGGATTCCAGCTGTATACAGTTGCATACCACTTGCCCAGAGGTGACCCGTGCCTGGCATGCACGGCTAGGTCGAACCCAGATCTGATGACTATGCTTCACGTAAATAAGGTAGATCCCTCAGAACCACAAGGGCAGCTGACGTACACCTTGACACTGTCATTAATCGAACGTGTTGTTGGGATGGATTCATCACACAGACACTCACTATGCTGTGGAACGACATCCCAGTACATGTGAGGGCAAGCACCTCGCTGGCCTTCTGTTAGTATTTACACATGGATGTCTGCATTGATTTCTTTCTGTAACCTTGTAAATGAATGTTACATTAGCACATTGTGAATCTTTACATTTCGATATTCTATTTTACAGTACTCATATTCATACGGTTTATGTGTATATATTATGGTTCATTCATATTACTAGGTGTCTGCAGTTCTGTTAATATATTGGCACAATCCGTAGGACATATACATGTAGCTTACACAGTCAGACATTTGGAAAACATTTTATGTTGGTTCATGTTTCATATATGTACATATATTTCCATTTTCCGATGAATACTGTACCTTCGGAGCAATGTCTGTTGTCCTCACTGTATTGTAACCCAAGTAAGGTTTGTTCGCTTGTCTGCCTTTAAGGCATGTAATTAGTACCTAGCACATCTAATGTACCAACCAATTTTTGCTTGTAATTTAGTAGGTTGACTACATTGTATGTAGTCTGAATAAGTCTGCTTATGAAGCAGACGAAGGTGCTCCAATACACTATGGTGACTGCCTTTAATTCTTGGTGTGCTCTGGTTGGTCACTGACGGTCCCTACAGTACCTCGTCTTTGCTTTGGACTTCATCGGCTGGTTGTCTGTGTTTCTTGTATGGAGAATGTCAACTGTAGTCCCTATGTGTATGAGTTGTGTAATGCTTTACTACGGCAGTGTAATTCCACCGGGTTTGCATTTATGTGTGCCATCTTAGTCATACGCTTGTCCATCCATGTGAATTGCCTACTATACACTGGTATGGGGCTGTACACATTTCACACCTGCATTTTGCATTCCCGGAGTATGGTGTGCATTATTAGCGGAGAGAAGCGGCATGTTATGACACGCCCTCCCACGGGCGGGACAAAGTTGCCTCTTGTGAGAAACAACACCGAGGCCTGATTCTACATACCCAGACTCCTTTGACTGCAACAGTGGACAGTACCCATTACACATCCTTCATGTGTGCTGCAGTGTGATGTGGACGTAGCTGTATGGACCCGATACCCTGGGTATTTCTGTGCATGTGTGCTGCAGTTCATGGACAGCTATCATCAACATTGAACACGCTTGCGTGCCTATGTGTACCTGTGACGTGGTGACGACAATTAGATCACATGAGTAATGCAGGAAGCTAGCAGGCATGCTCTGAACAGAATTTTTGGGTCCTACAATGGACACCGATGTGCATTTGTCAAGTTAGATGTTGCTGGACTGTGTCCACCTGCCCAGTGCTTTTCACTGCTGGTGTATGTTCCCCAATCGCGGATGTCTGTTTGACTACCCATTCCACATGGTGCTGCATAACCCGCTGCGTTAGTACTGTGAACAAATGACATACATCCAAAGATGGTGGTTACCAACTGCTTCATATAAACCTCAGACATCCCAATGGGACATATCCGTCACTATATTTCCAATATAACACCACCAGAACATGTTGCTTACCTGGCATTCATGTAACCATGTTGTCTTCAGAGGTGGGAATGCCATAGTTTACACATCCCACGCGTGACGTTGTGTGTGTGCCATTAGTATGTGTTCCACAGGTCGACATCTGTTCCGCTGCACGGTAGCGGGTGCTCCTCAGTCTGTTGCTGGCAGACTGAGTGCTGTATCACGCCGGTGTTGGCACGAAGTCCGCTCTGTATGTGGAATGTCAACTGTGGTCCCTATGTGTATTTCCTGTGTCATGCCTACCGCTGCTATGTCATTTACCGGTTTGCAGTTGTGGGTGCCATCCTGGCCATCGGGTGTCCATCCATGACAACTGCCTACTGCTCACTAGTTTAGGGCTGTACACATTCCACCTACATTTAGCATTCTCCGGAGTATGTTTTGCATTATTAGCGGGGAGTAAGGCAGGTGCTACGCACACATCCCTCCCACAGGGCGGGGGGAAGGATTGCCTGCAAACAACACCGAGCACAGAGTCTACATACCCACAATTCCTTGACGCGACAATTGACAGTACCCATTACACATCCGTCCTGTGTGCGGAAGTGTGATGTGGATGCAGTGCTATGGACCCGGTACCCTGTGTAATTCTGTGCATCTGTGCTGCATTACATGGACAGCTATCAGCAACATTAAACACGCTTTGTGCATATGTACCTGTGACGTCAATGAGTTCACTTAAGTGTTGAAAGAATGCGGCATTCCTGTCTTTAGACAAATTTTGGGTCCTACACATTGACACCACTGTGCATATGTAAAGTGTAGAGCTTGTCGGACTGTGTCCTTGTGAGAAGTGGGTTTCACTGAGACTGTGTGTTCAGGAATCGCGGATGTCTGTTGGACTACCCATTCCACATGGTGCTACATAACCAGGTGATGTAGTACTGTGGACAAATTACATCATCCAACGATGCTGGTTAGCAAATACTCAATTTAAACCGCAGACGTCCCAATGGGACATATCCGTCACTGTATTTCCACTATAACACCACCAGAACATGTTGCTTACCTATGCATTCATTTAACCATGTTGTCTTCATAGGTGGGAAAGCCATAGTTTACATATCCTACTTGGCGTTGTGTGTGTGCCATTAGTATGTGTTCCACAGGTCGCATCTGTTACGCTTGCACGGTAGCGGTGCTCCTCAGTCTGTTGCTGGCAGATTGAGTGCTGTATGTACGCCGGTGTTGGCAGACGGTCCGTTTTTGTATGTGGAATGTCAACTGTAGTCCCTATGTATTTCCTGTTATGCCTTCCCGCCGCTATGCCATTTACCCGTGTCTGCAGTTGTGGTGCCATTCTGGCCATACGTGGTGTCCATCCATGACAATTGCCTACTGGACACTACTATAGGGCTGTACACATTCCACACCTACATTTAGCATTCTCCGGAGTATGGTTTGCATTATCAGCGGAGAGTAAGGCAGGTGCTACGCACAAATCCCTCCCACAGGGCGGGTCAATGATTGCCTGCGAAACAACACCGAAAGCACAGAGTCTACATACCCAGAATCCCTTGACCGCAACAATTGCCAGTTCCCATTACACATCCGTCATGTGTGCGGAAGTGTGATGTGGATGCAGTTCTATGGACCCGGTGCCCTGGGTATTTCTGTGCAATCTGTGCTGCATTACATGGAGAGCTATCAGCAATATTAAACACGCTATGGTGCATATGTGTACCTGTGACTACAATGAGTTCCGTAGGTGATTAAAGAAGGCGGAAGAGCTGTCTTTAGACAAATTTTTGGGTCCCAAGTAAATACAAAGGACAGCACTGTGCATATGTAAAGTGTAGAGCTTGTCGGACTGTGTCCTTGTGAGCATTAGATTTCACTGATACTGTGTGTTAAGGTATCGCGGATGTCTGTTTGACTACCATTCCACATGGTGCTGCAACCAGCTGATTTAGTACTGTGAACAATTGACATACATCCAAAGATGCTGGTTACCAACTGCTTCATATAAACCGCAGACATCCCAATGGGACATATCCGTCACTGTATTTCAATATAACACCACCGGAACATGTTGCTTACCTATGCATTCATTTAACCATTGGGAATGCCAGATCTTACAGATCGTACTCGACGTTGTGTGTGTGCCATTACTATGTGTTCCATAGGTCGTACATCAGTTCCGCTGTACGGTAAGGTGCTCCTCAGTCTGTTGCTGGCAGACTGAGTGCTGTCTACGCCGGTGTTGGCACGAGTCCGGCTCTGTATGTGGAATGTCAACTGTGGTCCCTATGTGTATTTCCTGTGTCATGCCTACCGCTATGTCATTTACCGGGTTTGCAGTTGTGGGTGCCATCCTGGACGCACGGGTGTCCATCCATGACAATTGCCTACTGGACACTAGTATAGGCTGTACACATTCCACACCATTTAGCATTCTCCAAGTATGTTTTGCATTATTAGCGGGGAGTAAGGCAGGTGCTAACAAGACACATCCCTCCCTATTGTGTTTTGGCGGGTGATGTCACCAGCCTAGAAGTATGCCTCTGACAGCGCTGTGCTCAGTAAACTCGGTAGCGCGTTCTGTAAATGCTTCATACTGTAGTGAGTTCATGTAGATAGGCGTAGGTTCGAGTCCCGGCCCTTCCGTGTGTGTGTGTGTGTGTGTATTTCCAGCTGCCTCTGCGGATACACATACTATTATACGCTTCGCAACACATACCTTGCCTATTGCCAGCTATTGTTTTGCGGGTGATGTCACCAGCCTAGAAGTATGCCTCTGACAGCGCTGTGCTCAGTAAATTCGGTAGCGCGTTCTGTAAATGCTTCATACTGTAATGAGTTCATGTAGATAGGCGTAGGTTCGACTCCCGGCCCTTGCGTGTGTGTGTGTTTCCAGCTGCCTCTGCGGATACACATACTATTATACGCAACACATACCTTGCCTATTGCCAGCTATTGTTTTGCGGGTGATGTCACCAGCCTAGAAGTATGCCTCTGACAGCGCTGTGCTCAGTAAACTCGGTAGCGCGTTCTGTAAATGCTTCATACTGTAGTGAGTTCATGTAGATAGGCGTAGGTTCGACTCCCGGCCTTGCGTGTGTTTCTGTGTGTGTGTTTTTGCAGCTGCCTCTGCGGATGTACATGCTTTTAGACGCTTCGCAACACATACCTTGCCTACCAGCGGCCATTCCTGTACGGTTGTTGTCACCCACCTGTACATGTGCCTCTGCTGGTGGTGTGCTTGGTGGTCCACGTAGCGCATACCATACCTGTGTTATACGTTTATGCGGTTGGGTATGTGGGGTGTGGTCAATCACCATGCGTGCCACATGTGTGTGTGTGTCCATGCTCCCAGCTGCATGGGTTCATACGGTATGGCTTTGAGGTTTACGCGGAACACCCATATCCTGGCGCCATCCTTGTGTTTGTGGATGGTGGGACGCACATCGTGTACTGCTTGTGTGCTTCTTCTGGTCGGCGACCTCCGTAGCGTGTTCTCCACGTACCCTACTATGGTGTTGTGGGTTGCTGCTGTGTACATTACACTCACGGGCCTGCGGATGTGCTCGTGTGTACCTCTTTCTTTGTATATCTATCTACCTATGTTGTGGCCGCATCACCGCTGCTCCCATGGACAGCCGTCTTCCCCATGTATCGCATATTTGCACGGGCTGACACATATAACTGTGGTACTTTGCATATCCACATTGTCCATGCACTGTCCGTATTCCAGAACACCTCATAGACATCGCTGGATTACATGGCAGACAGCTATCCTTGCTGTCCTTACACTTTACCCATACATGACATACACCTTGTGTGTACTTGCCTATTTATGGTGTGTGTATGTCTATGTGTGCTGTATGCATGGCCGTGTGTGTGTCCCACTATAGCCATGTGTGCAGCTGTCGCCACTATGGGTATCCTTGTGGCCCGCTGTCACATGTGCACGCCTGCACATACCTGCAGACTGTACTACCCTGACGGCAGCGGCCTTAGATCGGCCAGTGCCCTAGGCTGTGGGGCTACATGGCACACGCCAGCACAACACATGGTGCACCCATCTTGATATACCTACGTGACACTACTAGACAGGTGGCCCTAATAGGGCAGCGGCCTGGGCAGCCGCAGGATTGGCGTATGCCTACGGCCGGCTATGGGCACATCACAAGGCACACGTCTACAGTCGGTGTTTTACGACGTCTAGGGTATTACACCACAGGAGGGACCTCCACAGCTATGCTGAAGAATGCGTGTAGATAGATTAGTAGGTGGAGGTTTGGCCACACACCAGGGCTGACCGATGGATAACTGTTGAGGCATCCTTTGTGAAGCAGGTGGAGCAAACACCCGTAACAGGAATGTAGTGTAGATGCAGATGTAGGGTTAACATACATTTGTCTACTCTGTCAGTTCTGTACCATTGTATTACAGTGATATGCTATGCATATCTTCCATATACATTGTTAGGTCTCTGATTGTTGAGGGGTCGGCATAGTACAATATCATGTAATACGAGTGTTCATAGGATGCCTTCTGAATTGTTGACAAACGTGTGTGTCGTTAGCAGTGCGTCTGTGCTTTCTATGCTGTGGCTACATGTTCATTGTTCGCATAGAAAGTGACAAATGGAAGTGTCGGTGGATACTTAAAGCCTGGATGTCCCATGTTATGTGTACGCCTCACGGGCCTACGGGTGATAGCGCATACATGTCTATGAAGAACCTTTGGATACCATGTGTGACCTGCCGTGCCTAAATGTTTACGTTGACTGTTCCATCTACCTATGTGTGACATGGCTTGTGGCCATAGGGTGCCAGCGGCTCTTTATTGTTGAGCAGGTGTTTTCCATGGTCGATTGACATCAATCCTATTAATCCACTGAAGGATGTCTTTCATTGGTGGGAATGCCATGGTTCGACCATCGTATGTCTTTCCCAGCTGACGTTGATATTGTGCCATTGGTATGGTTCTACAGGTCACCCATCTGTTCTGCTGTATGGAAGCGTGCGATCCCCATTAATGTGCTGGCGGATTAAGTGCCGTATACTCCGGTATCTGCCCAGCGGTCTGGCTTTGTATGGGGAGTGTCTACTGTAGTCCCTATCTGTATTTCCTGGGTTATGCCTTGTAACAGCTGTGGGATTCCCCCAGGTTTGCAGCTATGGGTGCCATCTTGGCCGCACGTTTGTCCATCTATGGGAACTGCCTACTCCACACTAGTATAGGGCTGTACACATTACACAGCTGCATTCTTCATTTTCCGCCGGATGATTGCCATTATTAGTGCGGAGTAACGCGATATGCCATGCCCACGCCCCTCACACGGGCGGGACAACGAATCATCTGCCAATCCACACGAGACCCATTTTGCATACCCATGATCCCATGTCTGCAACACTGGACAGTACCCATTGCACATCCTACATGTGTGCGGGAATGGGATGTGAACGCCGCCTATTGACACGACGAGCTGGGGAGTCCTATTCATATGTCCTGCATTTCATGGACACTTGTCATCACCCTTGTACACGCTTGTGGTGCCCATATCTACCTGTGCCGTAGTCACGGCTGTCACTTCTTCTGGTTCGCATGATAGCAGCCTGTCGCCAACACCTATGGACAAATATGTGGGTCCTACTATGGACACCGATGTGCATATGTAAAGTGTAGAACATGTTGGACCGTGTCCATTCGCCAGTGGTTTTGACTGCCGCTGTATGTTCCCCAGTCGCGGATGTCTGTTTGCCTACCCATGTTATGTAGTGCTACGGAACCCGTGTCCTTCCACAATTAACCCATATGGTGTTACTGTAGTCCTGCAGGTTGGCAACTGCTTTAAGTAATCCTCAGAGGTCCCATTGTGAACTATCCGCCACTGTATTGCCATAATAACACAGCCGGTACATGTAGAACCTATTTATTCATGACAGGATGTTCTTTATGAGTGGGAACGCCATACTTTAAGCATGCTATGACCTTCCTAGTTGACGTTGTTGGAGTGCCATTAATATGTGTTCCACAGGCCGCCCGTATGTTCCGCGGAGTGGAAGCGGGTGATCCCCATACACTTGCTAGCAGCTTGGTTGCTGTACGCCGGGATTCGCGGCTGGATGGATGTCTATGGAGTGTGTCTACTGTTGTTTCCAGCTGTATTTTCTGTGTTATGCCTTGCTACAGCTGTGTTATTTCACCAGGTTTGCTATTCTGGGTGCCATCTTGTCCATACGTTTGTCCTGCCTTGGGAAATGCCTACTGGACACTGGTGTATGGCTGTACCCATTTCACACCTGCATGTTGCATTCTCCGGTGGATGATTGCCATTATTGGTGGGGGGTAAGCCATGTTCTGTACCCACATCCTCCCACGGGGCCGGACAATGGATCCTCTGCCAATCATCTCCGACACCCATTTCTGCATACCCAAGATGCCATGGCTGCAACCCTCGACAGTAGCCATTGCAAATCCTCCATGTGTGCGGGAATGGGATGTGGACGCAGATGTGTGGACTCGACAATCTGTGGATGTCTGTGCATATGTCCCTCATTTCATGGACAGGTGTCATCAACCTTGAACACGCTGGCGGTGCATTTCTGCTGCTGTGCCGTAGTCACGGCTGTAGTTCATCTGGGTCTCCTCGCAAAGGATAAATTTTTGGGTCCTACAATGGACACAAATGTGCATATGTAAAATGTAGAACATGTTGGACTGTGTCCATCTGGCCAGTGGTTGTGACCGCTGCTGTATGTTCCCAATCGGATGTGTGTTTGACTACACATATTATGTTGTGCTACGAAACCCGTGTCCTACTACGATTAACCCAAATGGTAATGATGTCATGCTGCAGGTTGGCAACTGCTTTAAGTAATCCTCAAAAGGCCCAGTAGGACGATACGCCACTGTATTGTCAATATAACACAGCCGAACATGTATACCCTATTTATTCATTTAAGGATGTTCGTTATATGCGGAACGCCAGTGTTGAAACATCCTATGACCTTCCTAGTTGAAGTTGTTTGTGTGCCATTAGTATATGTTCCACAGGTCGCCCATTTTTCCGCAGTATGGAAGCGAGTGATCCTCATGTTGTTGATGGCAGATCCAGTGCCATGTACGGTATTCGCACCGCAGTCTGTCTTTGTATGGGGAGTGTGTACTGTAGTCCCTATCTGTATTTCCTGTGTTATGCCTTACTGCAGCTGTGTAATTCCATCAGGTTTCCAGTTATAGGTGCCATCTCGGTCGTACACTTGTCCATCCATGGGAATTGCCTACTGGACACTGATATAGGGCTGTACAACACTCACACCTGCTTTTACCATTATCCGGTGGATGCTTTGCATCATTAGTGGGGAGTAAGGCACGTGCTATACCCGCATCCCTCCCACGGGGCGTGACAACGGATTATCTGCCAAACAACACCGAGCCCCATATTTGCATACCCAGGATCCCATGGCTGCAACCCTCCACGGTACCCATTACACATCCTTCATGTGTGCGGGACTGGGATGTGGACGCACTTCTATGGACACGACAATCTGGGGATTTCTGTTCATATGTCCTGCATTTCATGGACAGTTGTCCCCAACCTTAAACACGCTGGTGGTGCATATGTCTAGCGTGCCGTAGTCACGGTATGTACTCGGATTGGCTTTTTCTGGCGCATACTGGCAAAACAGTCAGAATTTTTGGAGTCCTACAATGGACACCGATGTGCATTTGTAAAGTGTAGAACGTGTTTGACTGTTCCCATCTGGCCAGTGGTATTGACTGCCGCTGTATGTTCCCCAGTCGTGGATGTCTGCTTGACTACCCATCGTTTGTATGACATGGCCTATCTATATCCACGTGCTAGTATGCGTAAATACAGCAAACCTTGCGTCCTGCCCATCTTCATAAACGACATTATGGAACATATATCGGCTGAAACAGACACTGTCAAATACGATAGACTCCACAGTGAAAGGATACTGAGCTGTCTCAACTACTAACATGGGGCACCGTCGGAGTACGGATGTCATGACATAGCCGTCCTAATTCACTTCCTTCAGGGTCGGTTTAAAGCGAATTAATCAATAAACCTGCTCATAGTTAGGTGGACAGTGCTCCAAGTCTTGATTATAACATGACATATACATATCAGTGTTGCATGCCTTACTTCATGGAAACAATAATACGGCAACAATGTGTTAATATATCTACAATATTGGTAAATACAATCAGTATCCGGACACATAGTTGATAATTGGTGAGAGTGCACCTTAGGATGTAGTGTGTTGATCAGGTTATTGTATATCGATGTGTATATTAGTAGCATTACGATAACAAAGCATGGAATCAATAGGTACTATTTAAGCATATATTTCACAATTATGAATGTAAACGTGTGGAGGAGACATCCGTAACCTTCCCTGGTTCCACTGGATCACACACGCACGTACACTCGCATGTCCGGATTGTGGGTTACGCGCACGCGCACATGCATATCCGTATTCCGATTATATATGTTTACAGTGTCTGTGTGGTTACGTGTTTTGCGTTACTTGTGACTATTCCGGTTGACGGACGTGTGCAGAAAGCACTTACAGCTTTATATATGTAACATTCTTTGCAGCATGGACGCTTTACGTAACGTGCACATCTATATGTTCTATAGTCATGATTCCAACGTGACTGCAGTCACGTTTGAGACTTACTGTGACCAGTGCACGTTAGCTGTTCGTTGTCATTAATATGCATACCCGTGGTACCTATGTACATTTACATATCACCTCCCCCCCCCACCCACGCCCGTCACAGGCATCCATTCCCCTGCTGGGAAAGGTGCGGTACTGCATGTTGAACATTCCTAATTCCCCCTCGCTCATGGCCCAGGATGCATATGTCGTCACCACAGGGCTGTTCAGATGACAGCTGCTTATATCCCATATGCATACAGGCCTTCGATTGTCAGGCTGTTGCTGTAGTGCTTTGGGTTTGGTCTTGTCCGCCCACTGTACGGGACCGCCCTGACCCTGTACGAATGTTAGATGAGTCACATGGGCACGTTTTGTCCGTGTCCATGGTACTATGTCACGGCCCCCCCCCAATTAGTCTTAACCGTGTGCGCCGAATGTCCGGTGTATCCGTTGTAGATCTCGTTATACTAATTGCACACGGTCTGATCGAACTAACCTACTGCCATTACTAACCCTCCGTATGTATGGGCTGTGTCGCAATATTACAAGGGTTTAACATTGCGTGACGACGTTCACTGAGCCACAGACATGTCCGTTGCATTTTTTTGGCCCGGTTCCGCTGTGCTACACACATTTAACATGGCGTAACAGGTTGAACAGCTCAGACACGAGGACATCGGGTTGTCCGTCGTTGTCTATTATTGAATGTCTCTGTGGAGTTTGTTTCACAAAGCGACACATTGTCGGCATTGTTAACGGACATCTCGCGCAGTACGTCCGCACCGACGCGGGTGACGTATGTCTGCCTTTGGCCGGCGAACAGGCATTATGCTGTGCCATTATGTCTGGGGATATATGGTTTCCTTCCTTACGTAGATGATGTGCCATACTAGCAATGACCCTAGCGATGACCCGCGTCTAGGTGTGGGTACTGCTGTATTACCCAAGGGAAGAGTGGACTTTGGGTTAGTCGTGACCTAGGCAGAGGTTGCCACCGATCGCCACCCGCTACCCCCTCCTGGTCTACCTACACCAAATAGAGTCTGGAAAGGTGCCCGGTATAGCAACACCCTAGACGGCTACCTACTTGGCCTATGCCTAAGGCCGGCTATGTGTGTGGTCCCTTGGGCATCGGACTCGGGAACGTGGCACGTCTGCCGTTGGTATGTCCAGCATTACCCACATCCAGCCCCAAGGCAGTTAACACAACATCCATGGGTCCACATGGTGTCCCAGCTGTGCACTCCGGGAACTCTATGGGGAATTTAACCCACACGGACAGCTGTGTAATCCTAGCCTCACCTCAGGATACGTACCTGAGTAGTAGCACAGGGCGACTGTAGTCACACTCCACATAGATGGTGCCTCCACTGACCCTGGGTATTACCATACCATTAGTTTGACAAGCCTTATCTGCAAAGCCATGGAGATGGATCATAATGGGACACATAGATGAGGACATAGGGGACTGCATACTTTGGATACAACCCAGTTTAGCTTGGTCATAGTCAGATCATGCCCTTTACACGTGTTTCACTTTGTAGAATCAGTCACCAAGGCCATTGCTGAGGGTAAACCAGTCCATACAGCCTACCTCAACCCGGCAGAGGCCGTCGACACAATACCCTCGGGTATACTTGATAAACCCGTCATCTTGAATGTAAGTCCATACATCGCCCTATGGGTTGCAAACGGGCTAGGTCACAGAACACACATGGCCATAGTTGCTGGCGCCATGTCATACTCACAGCCAGTCACAGGTGGTGTCCCATGGGGCTCAGTCCTGGGTCCACTATTTCCAGCATCTACGTTTCCAATGTACACGCACACACAGGGGTTATGGGTGACAATGTTTGCATACGACTGCAAACCGGATGCCAAGGTCAGACACACATCTGACACAGATATCCTTCAGGAGTGCCTCACAGATGTGGATAAGTGGTACCAGAGACATGTCCTACAGCTAAATGCCAGGAAATGCATAGGCATACCCTTCGGGATGAACAAGGTTACCCTGAGCTACCATATAGGTGGCAGTCCACTGAACACGGAGGGGGTTACCAGTGATCTGGGGACACATGTTGTTGTTAACCGTTCGTTAGACACACATGTTGCTAACATAGTTGGGTAGACCTTCCACATTGGCCACATCATCATGAAGGGATTCACATCTAGATCAGGGGAGGTCATTGTCCCCTTGTACTCATCACTCAATAGACCTATGATTGGGTACAATGCCCCGTTCAGAATGTATCTGACCCAACACCTGCAGCAGCTGGAAAGGCACCAACAGTTCTTCGACAAACGGATGCAGGGTCTCAGGTATATGTGTTATACTGACCGACTGAAAGGATTCCAGCTGTATACAGTTGCATACCACTTGCCCAGAGGTGACCCGTGCCTGGCATGCACGGCTAGGTCGAACCCAGATCTGATGACTATGCTTCACGTAAATAAGGTAGATCCCTCAGAACCACAAGGGCAGCTGACGTACACCTTGACACTGTCATTAATCGAACGTGTTGTTGGGATGGATTCATCACCCAGACACTCACTATGCTGTGGAACGACATCCCAGTACATGTGAGGGCAAGCACCTCGCTGGCCTTCTGTTAGTATTTACACATGGATGTCTGCATTGATTTCTTTCTGTAACCTTGTAAATGAATGTTACATTAGCACATTGTGAATCTTTACATTTCGTTGGTCTATTTTACAGTACTCATATTCATACGGTTTATGTGTATATATTATGGTTCATTCATATTACTAGGTGTCTGCAGTTCTGTTAATATATTGGCACAATCCGTAGGACATATACATGTAGCTTACACAGTCAGACATTTGGAAAACATTTTATGTTGGTTCATGTTTCATATATGTACATATATTTCCATTTTCCGATGAATACTGTACCTTCGGAGCAATGTCTGTTGTCCTCACTGTGTGGGATGTGTAACCCAAGTAAGGTTTGTTCGCTTGTCTGCCTTTAAGGCATGTAATTAGTACCTAGCACATCTAATGTACCAACCAATTAATGCTTGTAAATTTAGTAGGTTGGACTACATTGTATGTAGTCTGAATAAGTCTGCTTATGAAGCAGACGAAGTGTGCTCCAATACACTATGGTGACTGCCTTTAATTCTTGGTGTGCTCTGGTTGGTCACTGACGGTCCCTACAGTACCTCGCCTTTGCTTTGGACTTCATCGGCTGGTTGTCTGTGTTTCTTGTATGGAGAATGTCAACTGTAGTCCCTATGTGTATGAGTTGTGTAATGCTTTACTACGGCAGTGTAATTCCACCGGGTTTGCATTTATGTGTGCCATCTTAGTCATACGCTTGTCCATCCATGTGAATTGCCTACTATACACTGGTATGGGGCTGTACACATTTCACACCTGCATTTTGCATTCCCCGGAGTATGGTGTGCATTATTAGCGGAGAGCGACGCATGTGCTACGCACACGTCCCTCCCACGGGGCGGGACAAAGGGTTGACTTTGAAACAACACCGAGGCCTGATTCTACATACCCAGACTCCCTTGACTGCAACAGTGGACAGTACCCATTACACATCCTTCATGTGTGCTGCAGTGTGATGTGGACGCAGCTGTATGGACCCGATACCCTGGGTATTTCTGTGCATGTGTGCTGCAGTTCATGGACAGCTATCATCAACATTGAACACGCTTGCGTGCCTATGTGTACCTGTGACGTGGTGGCGACAATTAGATCACATGAGTAATGCAGGAAGCTAGCAGGCATGCTCTGAACAGAATTTTTGGGTCCTACAATGGACACCGATGTGCATTTGTCAAGTTAGATGTTGCTGGACTGTGTCCACCTGCCCAGTGCTTTTCACTGCTGGTGTATGTTCCCCAATCGCGGATGTCTGTTTGACTACCCATTCCACATGGTGCTACATAACCGGCTGCGTTAGTACTGTGAACAAATGACATACATCCAAAGATGGTGGTTACCAACTGCTTCATATAAACCTCAGACATCCCAATGGGACATATCCGTCACTATATTTCCAATATAACACCACCAGAACATGTTGCTTACCTATGCATTCATGTAACCATGTTGTCTTCGTAGGTGGGAATGCCATAGTTTACACATCCTACGTGACGTTGTGTGTGTGCCATTAGTATGTGTTCCACAGGTCGCACATCTGTTCCGCTGCACGGTAGCGGGTGCTCCTCAGCCTGTTGCTGGCAGACTGAGTGCTGTGTACCGGTGTTGGCACGAGTCCGGCTCTGTATGTGGAATGTCAACTGTGGTCCCTATGTGTATTTCCTGTGTCATGCCTTACCGCTGCTATGTCATTTACCGGGTTTGCAGTTGTGGGTGCCATCCTGGCCATACGGGTGTCCATCCATGACAATTGCCTACTGGACACTAGTATAGGGCTGTACACATTCCACACCTACATTTAGCATTCTCCGAGTATGTTTTGCATTATTAGCGGGGAGTAAGGCAGGTGCTACGCACATCCCTCCCACAGGGCGGGAGGAAGGATTGCCTGCGAAACAACACCGAGCACAGAGTCTACATACCCAGAATCCCTTGACGCGACAATTGACAGTACCCATTACACATCCGTCCTGTGTGCGGAAGTGTGATGTGGATGCAGTGCTATGGACCCGGTACCCTGTGTAATTCTGTGCATCTGTGCTGCATTACATGGACAGCTATCAGCAACATTAAACACGTTTGCGGTGCATATGTGTACCTGTGTCGTCAATGAGTTCACTTAAGTGTTGAAAGAATGCGGCATTCCTGTCTTTAGACAAATTTTTGGGTCCTACATTGGACACCACTGTGCATATGTAAAGTGTAGAGCTTGTCGGACTGTGTCCTTGTGAGAAGTGGGTTTCACTGAGACTGTGTGTTCAGGAATCGCGGATGTCTGTTGGACTACCCATTCCACATGGTGCTACATAACCAGGTGATGTAGTACTGTGGACAAATTACATACATCCAACGATGCTGGTTAGCAAATACTCAATTTAAACCGCAGACGTCCCAATGGGACATATCCGTCACTGTATTTCCACTATAACACCACCAGAACATGTTGCTTACCTATGCATTCATTTAACCATGTTGTCTTCATAGGTGGGAAAGCCATAGTTTACATATCCTACTTGACGTTGTGTGTGTGCCATTAGTATGTGTTCCACAGGTCGCACATCTGTTACGCTGTACGGTAGCGGTGCTCCTCAGTCTGTTGCTGGCAGATTGAGTGCTGTATGCCGGTGTTGGCACGACGGTCCTGCTTTGTATGTGGAATGTCAACTGTAGTCCCTATGTGTATTTCCTGTGTTATGCCTTCCCGCGGCTATGTCATTTACCCGTGTCTGCAGTTGTGGGTGCCATTCTGGCCATACGGTGTCCATCCATGACAATTGCCTACTGGACACTACTATAGGGCTGTACACATTCCACACCTACATTTAGCATTCTCCGGAGTATGGTTTGCATTATCAGCGGAGAGTAAGGCAGGTGCTACGCAGAAATCCCTCCCACAGGGCGGGTAGAATGATTGCCTGCGAAACAACACCGAGCACAGAGTCTACATACCCAGAATCCCTTGACCGCAACAATTGCCAGTACCCATTACACATCCGTCATGTGTGCGGAAGTGTGATGTGGATGCAGTTCTATGGACCCGGTACCCTGGGTATTTCTGTGCATCTGTGCTGCATTACATGGAGAGCTATCAGCAACATTAAACACGCTTGCGGTGCATATGTGTACCTGTGACTACAATGAGTTCCGTTAGGTGATTAAAGAAGGCGGAAGAGCTGTCTTTAGACAAATTTTTGGGTCCTACAATGGACACCACTGTGCATATGTAAAGTGTAGAGCTTGACGGACTGTGTCCTTGTGAGCATTGGATTTCACTGATACTGTGTGTTCAGGTATCGCGGATGTCTGTTTGACTACCCATTCCACATGGTGCTACATAACCAGCTGATTTAGTACTGTGAACAATTGACATACATCCAAAGATGCTGGTTACCAACTGCTTCATATAAACCGCAGACATCCCAATGGGACATATCCGTCACTGTATTTCCAATATAACACCACCGGAACATGTTGCTTACCTATGCATTCATTTAACCATGTTGTCTTCATAGGTGGGAATGCCATAGCTTACATATCCTACTTGACGTTGTGTGTGTGCCATTAGTATGTGTTCCACAGGTCGTACATCTGTTCCGCTGCACGGCAGCGGGTGCTCCTCAGTCTGTTGCTGGCAGACTGAGTGCTGTGTACGCCGGTGTTGGCACGAGAGTCCGGCTCTGTATGTGGAATGTCAACTGTGGTCCCTATGTGTATTTCCTGTGTCATGCCTTACCGCGGCTATGTCATTTACCGGGTTTGCAGTTGTGGGTGCCATCCTGGACATACGGGTGTCCATCCATGACAATTGCCTACTGGACACTAGTATAGGGCTGTACACATTCCACACCTACATTTAGCATTCTCCTGAGTATGTTTTGCATTATTAGCGGGAGTAAGGCAGGTGCTACGCACATCCCTCCCACAGGGCGGGAGGAAGGATTGCCTGCGAAACAACACCGAGCACAGTGTCTACATACCCAGAATCCCTTGACTGCAACAATTGACAGTACCCATTACACATCCGTCATGTGTGCGGAGGTGTGATGTGGATGCAGTTGTATGGACCCGGTACCCTGGGTATTTCTGTGCATCTGTGCTGCATTACATGGACAGCTATCAGCAACATTAAACACGCTTGCGGTGCATATGTGTACCTGTGGCGACAATGAGTTCAGGTGCAGCGGTGGAATAACACATTATTCGATTCTTTCCACAATTTTTGGGTCTTACAATGGACACCACTGTGCATATGTAAAGTGTAGAGCTTGTCGGACTGTGTCCTTGTGAGCAGTGGGTTTCACTGATGCTGTGTGTTCAGCAATTGTGTATGTGTGCTTGACTACCCATACTGTGTTGTGCTACAGGAAACATGTCTTCCGACACCAGAAACCAATGCTATACATCCATTGTTGCAGGTTAACAACCACTTTCATACCATACCCAGAGGTCACGATTGGGAGGTATTGCCACTTTATTATCGGAACAACACCCGAGACTGTGTACATCATGGGAACTTTAGGCCAGTCTTACCGGCCATTTCCAATTGTAATTGGCAGACACATGTCAATACATGTATGATAACACATATTGTCATGCAGAAGTTGATCTATGTTATTTGGACATTGGCTTCTGCTTTTGGCATCCGTTGCTGTGAGTGTTGCCAGTTAACATACACATTGCTTGCTCAGAGGCAGACTACACACTACTGCGCAGTACTGTGGTCTCCTTTAAGGACCCTGAGCCAGTGGTCAATGGTACAGCAGCCACTGCATCAATCACATTTGCCATCTACCAGTACCTACAGGACTGCATGTACCAGGCATTCACTTACCCAACTGTGGTTCATTGTACCAATGCCAAGCGTCCAGTGTGGTGTACCCCAGCCATACACATGATGTACAACACGAGGAGGTGGCTACTACAGGGTGGAGCAGACACCTTGTGAGGTGTGACACCCTTGGTCATCATATGTGTAGAGTTACACAATGTCATGGGATTGTCCAGGGCACATTCCACAGATATACCTACATGGACCTGGCTGACAATCATACCACCTTCAGTTGCTATGCTCGACACCTGTGAGGTCACTACCACATATGCTCTGACTGGGTTCACATAGAGGTGGGGTTTACTCAACATACACACATTGCCGACATACAGGCTGACAGGTCCAGTGAGGACATCTCCACACCCTCCACCACACATGTGGAGATGTCTGTACCAGCGGTTTGTGGTCACCAAATGTTCTGTGACACACAGGTGGGACATGCTCTCTCCAGGGTAGTGTGAATAGCATCCATGAGACCAGATGGTGAGCCCGCTGTGTACTCCACTATCTCATTTGGGATTAGGACCCACAGTTAGGACAGCTATTTCTTTATAGCCTCACCTCAGGTAGGGTGCCCAGGTTGTATCGCATGACAACTGTATTCCCACATCACAGGGCCAATGCCTCCACTGAGGCTGGTTATTACTGTCCCAGTACCCTGAGGAGACCTATCTGCATAGACATGGGGTGGGATCATACTGCGGTTCGTACATGACTGCATAGGGGACATACATACCGCATCCCACACGGTTTGTCTTGTTCAGGGGCGGTTCATGCCTTTAAGACATGGTTGACATTTTCGGGACGGTCACCCAGCCCATTGCTGGGGTGTTGCAGTCCATACAGCCTACCTCGTCCTGGCAAAGGGCTTCATAACATTACCCCTCAGGTAACATTAATGAAACCATTGGCTGGGATGTGAACATGTACATCACAGAATGTGTTGTAAACTGTCTATGTGACACAACCCACATGGTCATAGTTGCTGGCTGCATGTCAGACCAACTGCCTGTCACAGGTGGTGTCCCATGGTGCCATTCCGTGGGTGCACCGCTGTCATACATCTACATTTCCACGGTACAGGCACACACAGCGGTGTTATGGGTAACATTGTTTGTAGATGCTTGCAGAACAGATGCCATACTGGGACGGACATCTGACACAGATATCCTTCGCAGGGGCCTCCCGGATATGCATATCTGCTGTCAGGGACATGTCCCACAGCTAACTGGTACATAATGCAAAGTCATACCTGTCAAGGGGTAGTAGGTCACCCCTGTACAACGTATAGGTGGCTGTCCACACAGCACAGGGGTGACTACCAGGGATCAGGGGACAGGGTTTGTCGGTCGCCTTTCATTCAACACACACATTGCTATCGTGGTTCTGTGGGACTTCTACATTGACCACCTGTATGTGCAGGGAGTCACATCTGACTTCACAGCCCGACCGCATTACACGGTCACTATATAGCATAGAACTTCACTTATTTGCCTAAGTATGAGCTTATTGTTGTGGCAGTTTGGTAGCTTATTCTGTTTCTTGGGACATTTAGGTATTTCAGTTACGGAAATAACCGATTCAGGCTACAATTACATTAAATACGGAAATCATTATGACCTACACTCTTCGCACACTTCCCGTTTTAATGCTTTATTTCGGAACACCTATGCCAATACAGGGACTGCCCCTCGCAAAGTGGGACGGTTGGTGACCTTAGTCGCTACTCCTATGTCGGTGCGGCGTGCTGACATGCTGCTGTACACCTTCTCTGACTATGCACACTCACAGTACATTGCTGTACGGACACGGTATTACGCGTATCCTTTGTTCCTTGGACAGGTACATTTCGGCTGCGTGGGTTTTATTTGCTTCTCTGTTTAGTTGGGACGGGTACTTTGTTGCATACTCTGCGGACATTTCATTCTGCACGGGCCATGGCTGCAGCCATTTCTATTCTGGGCGGACTATGGCAGACAGCACGTTAGGTTGCTCTTCGCCTGCCTGCTTAAACACGCCTACTGACGCATCCTACTTGGGCTCGCTCACGTACACTACGCACATGCCTGTGGTTACGGTGCACTCTCATTAATATGCATATGGCGCTACTGCGCCGGCTATGCAATGCACTGCCGGCGCAAGCCTTACGCCGGCCTTGCGCCGAGCTTCATGAATCCCGGGGTATATGTCCTTGCTTTTTGTACTGTACAGCTGCAGCAGAAATAGCTGCAAGCCATAAGGCACCCCAAGAGAGATTAACTTGCCTCAGAGAGGCACAAGGTAAGTATGCCTCAAGTGCAAATGCAAGCCAGATGAACTATTTTCAAGCCCTCACTCCCTAGCATCACTAGCAGGCATTCCTGAAAGTTAATATACACATGCATGTCTCCCCAGTATCTCTTTCTGCTTGCATTAGGTAATGAGAAAACTAACTTAACTGTGTGTGGGCTCAATGCCCAGAAGCAGCAATTAGTTTTATTACAGGATAATATTTATAAAATATTAACATCAATAATACATCATGAACAATTCAAATATGGTAATTGCAATTATTACATTTGAATATCCTATCCATCATAGAGAAATAAAGGCTGCTCCTACTTATATGTTAGCAGTGAGATTTCTCTGTTTTATGACACATTCATACCTTAACATCATATATGGATGTGAAACAGGTCTACAATAATAAATTATCATAATTAACCACAGATAATAAACAGTTCTGTTGCACAAATCCAAACCACACTAGGACAGTATGTTTAGCGCTTTCATCCACTTTTTATTTTGTAAACTTCTTCAGAAAAGAACATTGCCCTACTCAAGTTTCCTTTTTATACCTGATTACCAATTAAATACAGAAAATGACATCAAAATAATTCTAATGAAAATGAAAATTAAAATGAATAATTACATATATATGCATATTTATATATATATATATATATATATATATATATATATATATATCATACCATTATACAATATATTATTGTAGATAAATGAAAGATGTTCTTACAAAAATTAATTATTATTAATTATTTTTATTTTAATTAGAATTATTTTGATGTCACTTTCTGTATTTAATTGTATTTAAATAAAAAGTGGATGAAAGCGCTAAACATATTGTCCTAGTGTGGTTTTGGATTTGTGCAACAGAACTGGTTTTTATCCATGGTTCGTTCTGAGTTTAAAAAGTTTCGAGTTTCAAATGATCATAATTATTTATTTATTGCCTCATAAATTGTATTCAATAAATAAATTAATGTGACATGCCATGAATCTAATTACCATTTTGTCTCCCCCTACCCTATATATCTCTTTTTATGGGGGGGGGGGGTATACTATATATACATTCTTCTGCTTGCATACTTTGCAGCTAAAAACAATCTGACCATTAGTACATAGAGGTAGACCAACCACTGTGTCTCAGCTCACCATATCTCCACAAACTGCAGCAGAAGCACCCACATGTCAGATTCACAACCTGTCAGCATTGCCTCCACAACCCCTGCCTTACCTGCTCAACCTGCATCAGTTAGCTCTGCCCAGCTCCTGGTACAGTGGTACCCTCTGGGAGCAGCACCAGTGGAGGTGACAGTTTTGTCACCTGGCATGAGCTGGCAGGGCTGATGGTGGATATCATGAAGACAGGCATCAGTGCACACATTGGCAGGGTTGAAATGGTCCTGAGATGGATTGGTAACATGATACTACATCTGACACTTGCCCAGGAAGCTGATACAGGACACAGTGATTACAGTTCTGAGGGTGAGGACTAGGTTCTCACAGTTCTCAAGTTGGATGTGAGTGTGCCTCCAATGTCTCCTACCCATCCCCAATTATGGTGCCCCCAGCCTTTTGTCTCCATCACCATCCTGTATGTCTGTGCATGCTTCCAAACCTACCATACCTACCTGACCCTCTCATTCCAAAGCACCTTCCACAATGTTCTTACCTCCTAAAAAATGGACAACTGCCCCACAAAAAATTAAGCCCCATACATAGCTTTCCATGTCACCTATGTGTCATTTTGACACACTTGATTTGGTCAGAATGGCCACACAACATTATTCTGTTCTTGTCACCCATCACTGTTGTGGTGACACTCCAAAGTCATGTAATTGTGTGTACAACTGTGCATCTATTTTGTGAAGAAGTGGATAGCTTTGATGCTCTCCCACCACCATCCTGTAGATTTTTGTATTCTTTCCCCTGTGTTCTATTTCCACTTGGCATCCCCATTTTCACCACTGTCCTATCCACCCCTCTTTCACACATTTAATATGTTCAGAAAATAGATTCAAACACAACACAAATTGCCAGAAATGCCCCATGGAAAAGGCTTCACTTTATGTCTTCAACATTTGCATGGAGGTTGGGATGGCGCAACAGTGCTAAGTGACAGTGAATGCTGCTTCACTTCTTATTGCAAAAGCTGATGATTTCAGTTTAATCCACAGTGGTCCAGATATTTTTGTGGAAATGTGCTTAAATCTGCTGCACTGTGGGAATACAGGGTAAAGGCAGACTTCAGACAGTACTGTGAAACTGTTAATGCAAGAGTTCTTAGGCTGCTGGATGTAGTAATGTGGGATTTACTGTGTGTTGTGTTGAGATAATTACCTTGTTTGTAGACTGATATTTTTATGTAGTATCACAGGTTCAATTACATCTGTAAGTCAATGCATAAATTCATGACATTTAATATTACTTTCATATATTTAACTACAAACCTCTGTATTTCTCACCATATAAAACATTTCATTAACATACCATTTGAATAGTGCAGCAACACATCATTTGCTAAAACATTGCAGTACCAACAGGGAAGGTTATTAAGCCATCCTTATCCTGCTTAGATCATATTGGCTGCACTCTCCTACCCCTTATCTGTCCCTAAAGCAAGCACTTTATTGTATTGAGCATGACAGATTAATGGTGATTTAACAAGTTAGAGTAACACAGCATACAGATGTTCCTCCATGTCCCACAAAACATATTGTTGCTATTCTTCTCAGCAGCTGTCTCTGTCTCTCTCTGTTCACTACCTCTGCTTCAGTAAGTTGTCACTGTGCTTCAAATGTGTTATTTAAATGTGAAGTAGCAATTACTTTATGGTGTGATGAGATAATGCACACATGTATAGACATATATTTCACAACTTTCAAGGGTTCTAATCAAGCCCTTAGCTAAGTGTTACTGACTGTTTTGGTACAGTACTTTATGTGTACCTGTTGGCTACATGCTGTTGTGAGCCACCATTATCCCTCTTCTGTCGTAATCTCCTTTGTCCCTGCCTCTGTCTCACCATGTCAAAGTATTTTCTAACGTATGTGTCATTATTCTTCCCTTCTACATTTGTACAATGTGTGGTGTCAGGCAACAAATGCAATTAAGGCTAAATACAAATACAAAGCTTATGGCAACATCTTTGTGATTTTATTGCTTTCAATTGCGTTACTCTGGTGCACTTCTAACTGCTGTGTTTAGCTATTTTTATTCAGTCGAATGTACTTTTCAACAAGCTAAAATGTTGGCTGTACAAATTACAGTGATCAGTAGGGTAATGAGGATGAATACATGCATTATGTTTGCTGAAATCTGCTATCAAATGTTAATTCAAAAGTATGACTTCCTACATGGTGTATTTAAATATTACTCAGGTATAAATGTTTTAATTGGAATGCCCTAAAGGTTCAAATCTAGATGGATGAAGAAATGTTTCATAATGCCTTGTCTGACTCCACTGGTTATAAATATTGGCTATATCTTTCCTTAACACATCATTATCCTGCTGCTATATTAATATTCCTGCTCACTATTGTGAAACCTGGCTTTTACAGATCTTTATGTGAAAGTTGGCACAGGCAACATAGAGTACTGCTAGTTCCCATCGTAAGTTCAGTACTTCAAGCTGTGATTATGCATGCACTAATGCTTTGCCATTGGCAATTCAGCTTGGCAGCTCTGTGCTCACAAAGTAAAATAAGAAAAAGAAAAATTGAATAATTATTGTTTTGGGTAGCACAATGTTTGAATGTAAGTATTCATTTTGTCAACAGGTCATCTTGATTTCAGAGCGATGTTAACTCATATAATTCAGTCAATTGATGTATGTTTGCTCTCCAATGGTTACACTTACAACTGTGTTACAATTTTGGTTAACCTATTCACACATAATCTATCACTATTATTCTACAGTGCACTGTCCTATGTAGGAGTCGTCTGTTTTGTCTCGTCAATGCACATTCTGCAAGTATGAGACAAGACAAGTGTGCAATCATCCTGGCATGAAGTGGCAAAAAGGTTTGATTGATAATCCAGTGCTTTAGAAATGTGAATTTCTTTGGCATGCCATACTGTGAAACAGGTGCATATCCCTCACAGTAACGCAATGTACATAAAGGACGGTATGTAAATCTTAGTAGAGAAGTATGTAATTACATGGGACAATCACAGTGCTTTTACATTGTTCTGTGCATACATATGCATTTGTTCCAAAACCTATGATGCACAGTTCCATATGTTCAAAACAGCAAATTTTCAACAAGTACAAATGTGCTTTTTCACATTCTTAGAGTCAAACTTCTCCTGTGGAACTTCTGAATAATGCTGTGCTCTCTAGATTGTGTAACTAGATAGGTAGGAGGATTGATACGCAACAGGATAAACTTGTGTGTATGTATGTCTGTGTGTGTGTAACACTTGGTGCTGTATCCACTTCCCATGAGGAGAATGCGTATAATTTTGCACACAGCTCACTTATCCCACTTTTTACAGAAATGTCCTCTCTGCAACACAGTGATGAGGTCATCCTGTCAAAAGATCACTCTTGCCCATTAAATGTCAGACTCCTCTGGTGGCACTTGCAAATAATTCAATACTCTATATAGGTAAGAAGTTCAGTGCTCAATGTGGGTAATGTGTGTGTGTGTGTGTGTGTGTGTGTGTGTGTGTGTGTGTGTGTGTGTGTGTGTGTGTGTGTGTGTAAAGGGGGTATAGTGTCACATGAGCATGTCCTCCAACACAGCTGTGTTCAATGCCCAATCAACTTTTACTCTGGAGAAATGTTTTAAACTGCTAGATGACTCTACCATCCCCTTATCCCACCTTTCATGACCACAACACACTGATGGGGTCATTTTTCTAAGGTCTACTCTCACACTTTAAAAGTCAGACTTCTCCTGTGGCACTTGTGTTTCTTACACTATTCTCTACAGTGTGTAAATAAATATGTAGGAAGTTCCAATGCAGCAGTGATTAACTTCTAGAACTGTGCATGCGTGACTGTAAATGAATTCAAAATTGGTTTACAAACATTTGTAGTGGTAACTTTTATAAGCCCAGATGGCTGTACAAGTCATTTTACCACACATATCTCCTTGGCAATATACTGCTGATGCCATCCCTTCATAGATGTTGCATGTCTCATTTATACTCAGTATTCTCCTGTGGTCCTGGCTGCTGAAAATGTGCTGTACAGATTGTGCAATTTGATAAATATTTTTTTAGTCCATCTTTGCTTAAATAGTGTGACTGTGATTACTGTCTTATACCACTGGCCACCTCAGAACCACCTTTATGTACACTTCCACTAATGAAGTGACACAGTGTTTCACTAGCAAATCCCAGCATTTCCAGGGAAAATAA
This sequence comes from Protopterus annectens, assembly GCF_019279795.1. Classification (NCBI taxonomy): domain Eukaryota; kingdom Metazoa; phylum Chordata; order Ceratodontiformes; family Protopteridae; genus Protopterus; species Protopterus annectens. The sequence goes on along the minus strand of NC_056734.1, from coordinate 355,571,144 downwards.
CATCTGAGCCAGAGAATGATTACATAATGCTACCATGAATGTAGTACCTCACAGTTGTAGTGCACCTTTTGCTGTGGTGTTTGACTTTGATACTGTGCCTTGTATATTGTGTAACTACATAGGTAGGATGGTTGAGGCCATCTGTGTGTGTCTTTCACCCTCATACTTTATATACTACTATACATATATGATGTGTAGCTGTACAGTGTTATTGTGCCTTTTAACCACTTTTGAGAATAAACATCCAGCTAATAAACAGTGGTGATGTCATCCACTCAACTATGCATTATCACAGTTGTATCCAACATGTCATGTCAAATAAGGCACAAATCTTTAATTTGCGATTTCAGGCAGTTAGTTCATATCCAGCCATTTCCAGTCCTACTACATTGTGTCAGACTTACTGTGACTGTACATGTCACTAACACTGTTGTCAAACATATCTGCTGTGTACACATATAGATTTTAATTCCTCTTACAAAACCTATTACAATTTCTCACAGAGGAATGCTTTTATTCAGAGTAATGTTGACATGTAATTACATTTTCCTTACATAACATATATAGTAAACATTATCCTCTGGCGCAAGAGAATGAGACAACATTCTATATGTTGTTGCCTTAGTACAGCAATTAGAGGCACACATATCCCTTGCAGCAAGAACATGATGTATGGCCTTAACATACCAACATATCACACAATTGTAGTGGTACTTCTACCATGGCACATTCATTCTCTACAGTATCATGTGTTTTCTGTTGTCAAATGCTCAGGTGTTCAACATCCACATTCAATGACTGTTAGCATTGTGTGACCTTATACTGTAATGCATGAATGGCATCCACTACAGTTATAATGTGTATATTTACTGTGTGAGAGGCCTACACCATCACTTTTATCTCAAAGAGATTATTTGCGGCACATACTTATGACATAATAACTTAGCATAGGTGGAGTGTTATACTTGAGTTAAGATTTCCACTGTGATGCTTGTGGTTCATCTACATATCGCTAGATGGTAGAGTCACAGAGTTTGATGTTCAGTTCTTGAAAGGGCAACATTACATGGATGTACTGACATTACAGCAGCACAATTGTATCTAGTTATTTATATCCATTTTTATGTTTGACAATGATGTATCATCACAGGTTGTGATTGCATAGCAGTGAAATGTTTATTTTGTGTATGTCTTGCTATGAGTGCTCCTGTAGCATGTGCATTAAGTTCTGGCTTGTATAGCATACCTATACAGACAGAATATGGTTCAATTCTGGGACAGTGTGTGCCCCACTGTATGGAAATGGCTTCCTTGGTAAAGAAAGATGTGATATTGTATTGCTCACTGTTGTGTGGGCAATAATGTGTAGGTCTTTTTCAGCATTCTGAACAAATCTGATTGTTGACATTATATTTATAACACCTTTGTTACTTCACACATTGATTTCAGTTATGTGTGACAGCCTCCATTGCTACCTCCTGTGGCACATGCAGTCAATACAGAAATTTGCAGAGACCCCAGTATCATAGGCAGGGGTTTGACTCTAATAAGAGCTGTCTGTCAGACAGCAGTGGTTCATACACAGGCAATAGTTATGGCACAGTCATTGAGCCAACTTTTTCAGGCTACTGTCCTACAAGGTAGAGCATCCATACTCTTATGCTAGAAAAGTGCTGTAAACCTTTCAAGGTTGTTCTTCATGACATAACCAATATGCGGCATCCATGACTGGCATGTATCTCTCTGATATCTGTCCTGACGTGTTTGAAAATTGGCATGATGCAAATGTTTATTATGTCATACATTGCTTACAGGCATTACCTATTTCCAAAATTTATTCATTTATTTATTTATTGTTATTTGTTAACCGGTTTGGTCCAGCTGAGCCAGGTGGCCTGTTTTCAGTGGAGACCTGAGGAGAAAAGCTCCAGTTGAAATTACAAATATTCAAAGAAAAAAAGAAATTACATCACAATAAAAATGTATACAATGAGAGGAGACTAGATTGCTCCAATTGCAATTACAACATTCAAAATTGAAATTACATCACAAGAATTTATACAGCAAGGATGTTAACACAAATATAAGGATTTTGTACAAGTTTTTGTATAAATGTATATACATATGTATAGTACCAACATTATGGTGAGGGTACAAGGGAGAGAAAAGATTATTCACTCGTAGTGGGAGTTCGTTTGTTTTGCTAAGAAGAAGAGCAAGAAGAGAAGAAGGAGAAAAGATGGCGAGTGTAGAGACGTGGTATTAGGAAAGAAGGTGAGTGGGGTCAGGTTGGAGCTAGACAGGGACACGAGCAGGTGTTCTGTAGGTAGTGCTTGAGTGCTAGTTTGAATTGGGACTTATGGAGATACTTTTAATATTATGAAGAAGGGAGTTCCAGGAGTGAGCAGCTGAGTATTTACATAATGACTTGCCAATGTTTTTAGATGGTTTGTAGATGTCCAGAAGATGTTTGCCTGATGAACGGAGTTGTCAGCAGGGTTTATATTGTGATACAATATTAGAGATAGAGGGACAGGATGTGGGGTTATAAAAAAATTGAGTGAGTTATATGCAGTCGTGGGAGAAGTTGTTTTGGGAATTCAGGTCATTGCAAAGATTTAAGAGCAAGGCAGTGGTGGGATTCATAGGAGAGGTTTGCAGCAAATTTAGCTATTTTATTGTATGTTTGTTCTAGTTTGCTAAGAAGAGATGATTGAAGGTTAGTAAGGACTGGGGCTACATAAAGTAGACAGGGTAATAGGAGAGATGAGGCTAGGCAGGGTTTTGAGGAGGGAGAAAGAAATTTCTGATTTCAGTACAGGAGGCCAAGTTTTTGGTGTTTTTTTTTTGTTATAGAAAGATTGATATGTATGTTGAATTTAAGCTCATCGTTGATGGTGACACCAAGCAATTTGGTGTGTGGTTCAGGTCTGATGGTGGTGTTGTTGAGGGAAGTAATGAAGAAAGAGGATTTATGCTGTACAAGGCTTTTAGGAAGGAATAGCAAAAGTTTAGTTTTTGGGGGGTTTAATATTAACTGACTGTCAGTGAACCAGGTCTCGAATGGAGGTGAAAGTGTCTTGGGTACGAGAAAGGAGTTCAGGTATGGTGTGAGAGTGGTTATAAGGGTGGAGTCATCAGCATATCATAGAAGGGCTAAGAGGTTAGTAGCAGAGTGTAAGCTGTTAGCAAAGATATTGAACAAGAGAGGACCAAGGATAGAGCCTTGGGGAATGCCAGTGGTGATGGTTTATATTCTGCATTGCATTGTTCATAGGTTCATAGTTTCATAGCAGGTTACTAGGCTAGCAGCCCTAGAGCTTTTATAAGCCTAGCCATGTTAATCCTGCGTTGCCCTAATTGCCCTTGGTTAGATGAACGTACTTTACAGATCAGCACCTTCTACTCCTGTCCATGAGGGACATCATGTCTAGGTTGTACTTGAATAGAGTCATTGAAGAGCTCTGCTTCACATGAATTGGAAGTTTATTCCAGAGCAGCAGCAAACTGCAACCCCTCAAATCCCTGCCACTTAATGAGGTTGTTGAGTTCTTTAACTCAACATTCCTAGACATCCTAAATAGGCAAGCACCCACCCACCAAAAATGAATAAAACATAACCATTCAAGCTGGCTCTCAAAATCTACCAAAGAAGTCATGTCCACAAGGGATAAAATCTGGAAATCATGGCAGAAAAACAAAGACCCTACAACTCTAATACAATACAAACAACTTCATAACCAGGCAAAACGTCTAATAACCAATGATAAAAAAGCCCACCTACAAAGCCAACATAAAAATAATCCCAAAAAATTTTGGTCCTCCATCAACCATCTATTACATCCAGGTTCTCAAAGCAACCCATCCCCTGACCCACACAAAACCTCTACCGAACTTGCCACCTTTTTCAATTGCTACTTCATTGACACCACAGCTAACCTAACCACCACCTTTTCTATGGTTAACACCACCACCACCAAGACAGCTAATGACCAAACCATCCCAGAAAACAATCCTACACACAACTCTAACCTAAAATTCTCACCCATACCCATTGCCACAATAAAAATACTTTTACTTAAGCTTAAACCCTGTACTCTAGCCCTTGACAAACTACCCCCACACTTCCTGCAGCTAGCTGCAAACTCTATAGCTTATCTCATCAGCATACTCTTTAATAAATCAATTAAAGAGTCCATTGTCCCAGACATCTGGGAAAAAAAGCATTCATTCTCCCCTTTCACAAAGACAGCACCAATACAGACACCACAGACTTTCGACCCATAGCTATTCTGTCACCCCTCTCTAAAATACTGGAAAAATGCATCCATGCCCAACTCCTCAACCACCTGCTTGAAAATCAAGTTCTGTCACCCACTCAGCATGGTTTCAGACCAGGGCAGAGCACCACTACAGCCCTCCTCTCCTTCCTTGATACAGTTAACCGGGCACAGGATTCTGGTAAAATAATCGCTTCTGTTTTCCCTCGACATCTCCAAAGCTTTCAATACCACTTCTCACACTATCCTCCTCTCTGAACTATCTACCCTCCACATTTCCCCACCTACCCTACAATGGTTCAATAGCTATCTCTCCAATAGGCAGCAATCCACCAAATGGCAGCAGTCTTACTCTCCCTTCCTCAATACTTCCACAGGGGTACCCGAAGGCTCCATATTTGGTTCTCTTATTTAGCATCTTTATTAACAACTTTCACACCACTTTCCCACAATGCTCAGTAATCCAATATGCTGATGACTCTACAATAATATGCACTGCAAATTCTAGCTCTGAACTCCAGCAGCTCACCCAGAATGTCCTCACCTCTACTGAATTGTAGATGCTTAACAATCATCTTGCCCTAAATCCAAAAAAATCTAAACTAGTAATTTTTACCCCTAAGAAAACCACTTCCCTAGATAAAAATCTCTTCAGTATACAGGCCCAAGACAATACCACTATAGAAGTTGTCCCACACACTAAATTACTAGGCATTATTATAGATGAAAACCTAAACTCTGACCTACACATAAACAGTAACATAAAAAAACACACCAAAAGCTTGGTATGCTGTACAGGCACCAAAACTTTCTTAGCCTCTCTACTAAACACACCCGTGCAACTAGATTTTTATCACCATCTCTCCTTTATGGTGCCCCTCCCCTCACTAATATCCAAAGTTCTACAAAATCCAAACTTGACGTGTTACAACAGAATAGCCAAATTTGCCACCAAGGCCAGATTCTCATCCCACCACTGTAACTCTCTGAAACAATTAGGCTGGTTGGAACTCCCCCACATCCCTCATTCACCCAGCTAACTACAGCACACAAAATAATCTACAGACAAACAGACTGTCCTACTCTCTCAACTCTACTTGCCAAATACCAACCCAGCAGGCAACTAAGATCTGAAAATCATCTACTTCTAAAAGTAGAAAAGCCCACCTTACTGGCTGGTCAACTGCTCTACTCCTTCACCATCGCCAAACTATGGAACTCACTTCCTCCTTCTATAAGAAACACGGGCAGCACCACCACCTTCAAACAAACACTGAAAAATCATGTCAACTCTTCCTGGCTATGTACCTGTTCTATAACCTAACCTCATCCTTCTCCTTATTTTATAACTAAATTCCTATGCTTTTTACTACTACTGACTGATGATGCTGTCTCCATATTTATTATTTTTTTCCTTCATCAATTGTTGATACTGGTACAATAATGTTGATTAATTTATCTCAGTTTTTACCACTCTGAATTCATCTGGCAACCAAAGAAATTCCTGCTTTTATGTATATATTCTGTATATATTACTGTAACCACTATGTGTAACACTGTTTCTACTTCTGTACCAATTAATGTTTAATTTTTTTCCTACATCTATGTTCTTGTTGGAGCTTTTCTCCCCGGGCCTCCACCGAAAATGGGCTCATTTAGGCCCAGTGGACTTTCCCGGTAAACAAATGCAATAAATAAATAAATAAATCTCTGGGAGACATACCTGTCTTTTGAGCATGTTCTGTTAATGTCATTGACAAGGTTGAGATCCCTAGAGCGAGTGACTCTAATGCCCTTTGATTTGCGGATGTGCATCATTTCCATCAGGTCAGGGTCAGAGACTGCTCTGTAGGCCAGGCACAAGTTGCCTCTCAGTAGCCTATATAAGACAGAGTACAGTGACAGGGCTTTCAGTCTATCCACATAGGTCATGGTTTGGAGGTCCTATATCTTCTTAGTGAGAAACGTCTGTGGTCTCTCCAGTTGCTGTAGGTGTCTAGTGAGATATATGCAGAAGGGAGCATTGTACTCTATTAATAGTCTGAGTAGGGTTAAGTAAAGTAGGTTTATAACATCCTTAGACCTGAATGAAATGCCTTTATTGATGAAATGCGCAATGTAGAAGGCTTACCACAGTGAAACTCTGCTGGTCAAAGTTCAGATTGCTATAGACTATGTTCCAAGATCTTGCACCACTGGGTTTGAACTTAGAGGGGTGCTGTCAATATTGTAATTAGTGGGCAATTCCACTATGCCAAATGGGATAATAGTGCACTTTTTTGCATTTAGTTTTAGACCGTGACTTTGGCACTAGTCATTTGTTTGTGCTAGCCCTTCCTGTAATATGTTAACTTCAATGGGAGACTCAATGATCATGCATAGTTTACAATCATCAGCGAACTTGCTAAGCCAAAGGCCGTACTTTAGTCTTGACTTCCGAGAAATTAATTCCAAATAGTAAAGGGCCCAGTACAGATCCTTGCAGTAGTCTACTGGTAAAGGTTCTACTGTTAGTGGTGGAATCAGCAACTTTGACAGTATGTGTTCTGTTGGTGAACCAATTAGCTACCTGTCTAGCGATGTATGGGTTTACACCTAGCTGGGAGAGTTTTTCAATGATACACAAGTGGGGGATTGTGTCAACGGCTTTTGCTAGGTCCATATAGGAGATATGCAGTGTCTTAACTTCATCCAAGGCTTTGGTGACTTTCTCAAAGAAGTCTAATAGGTTCCATAAGCAAGTTTTTATCATTAGCGAAGCCAAATTGCATTGGGTCTAGAGTCTGAAGGTCACCTGTGTCCGTACTGATAAATTCCATGATGATCCTTCCCATGGCCTTGCAGATGAGACTGGTTAGACTTATGTGTCTATAGTTCCCAGGGTCCATTGATGGCCCCCCTTTATACAAGGGGATTACTGCTGTTGTTCTCCATTCTGTTGGTCTTCTGGTACAAATCCAGTTCTCAGGCTATGTTTAAAGATAATGGCAAGTGGGTCAGCTAGGTCCTGTTTTAAATTACTTAGTAAGCAACCTGGGATGTTATCTGGTCCCACTGAGGCTGTGTTTTTAACCTTGGAGAGCCCAGATATGACTTGATCTCTAAAGATACTAGGTAGGGAACTGGTGTCAGGTATGCTTTGGTGTATGGCTGGTGGGGATAGAGGGGTAAATTTTGCACCAAATCTGTCAGCTAGCAGGTTGTCAATTTCCTCTGGTATAGTGTGAGTGGTACCATCTACTACCAATTCAGCACATAGCTGGGCACTCCCTTTTAGATATTGGATATAGTTAAAGAATGTCTTATGATTGTCCTTGGGTAAGGATGCTATTTTAGCTTCATAATTATCTTTAGAGGACTTTGCAAGACTTCTGATTTGCTTGTTCAATCTGGATTGGAATTCCTCCTCTGCAGAGGCAGTTGCCCCTTGTTCTTGAACATCAGTTTCTTCCTTTTGTTATACAATCTGTTTATACTAGATGTCCACCAAGGTGGCTTATTTTTTGGGGATGGCCTGGTTTTAATCCAGTCAGATACAGCCAAGTCTATACAGTTGTTAAGATGATTATACATACATTTATTTATTACTGCAGTTGTTTTCAACACACTATATAGCATAATGGCAGATGAAGGCTACCATAAACATTTTTTACTGTATGCTACTAGACCATCAGCAACTGTGACTGGTCCTCTGTTATGACATTTTCTTGTGTGTGTGTGTGTGTGCTGTTGAATTGCTGCTATGTTACTCTTCCCTGTAATTCCATGTGAGCATGCCCAGGATAACAACATCTGAGATGTTTGCACATTTGTGAAGGAAAACCTGAAATCATGAAATGTCATCTGCTCTGTGTTGTCATTTGTCACTTATGTATAAGTGTTATTATATTTCCATTTAGCATTTACATGACTATACAACAGTTGCTTGTCTTTTTCATGTCTGTGGGTGATAAACCCCTTTCTTATGGGTGCCACAAACATTTAATTGCAAAATCATATCCATTTCTGATGTACATGACATTACATTTGTAAGGTCAATTTGTTCATGTGTATACATGCTGAGGTGGTGTCGGCCTGGATGCATAAACTCCCTGTATACACATCTCACATGCAATAACTGCAGTCTATGCATTCATCCCATAATGTATTTTCTGTCCTTAATATTATATCAACTCAGCATTTATTAACATGTATATCACATTTTGCCTTTGTAACACTGCAGCTTTATGTCCCTATCACATCCTTTATTAGCACATCCATTTTTTATGTACATAACTCAGGTATTGTCAGTGATATTAATTATCATTACATCAGTATTGTAGGAATTATATTAGAAATGTTTCACTGACCAGCACATTTGCCTGCAGTATATAAGAACACATATCCATTACTTATGCAGTACAAACCATTATAACCAGTACTAGTTTTACACCATTCTACCATTTTACTTCTCCTATTTCAGAATTCTTTCAGTGTACTTGCCCTTAATATTTCAGGGCTACAGAGTGTGCTCGTATGTGAGCATTGCCTATATGCAAGCCATTTTGTTTACATTCTGTGTTTGTGTTGGCAAGCACCTTTCCATGGCCTTGAGCACAATAGCTGACCACGAAAATGTGCTTGGAAATGTGTAGGCATGACAAGCAGCACACATATTCAATTATCGCTGCTGCTCATCATGCTAACATGCTTACATCATGTAGGCTTACAGCAAAGCCTACACAATTGTTAACGAATCCCAGGGTAGATCTTTATGCTGGCATATTTTGAAGGTATGAAAGGAAGTTGGAAGCTTGAATAAGCCATAATTAAAAAATGGATTTCTATGGATGAATGAACATTTCTTAACCTATAGGTTATCAATAAGATTTATGATTATCCCAACTTTTTGAAGTTGTCACAATAAAGATGTTATAGATATGACTATGGCTATAAAACAAGGACTTGGAGCATATGCCTTTAAGTCATATTGTCACACTATGTCTTCTGCCAACAGAAGACATATTCACCTAATCTCCAGCATCTGAAATAAGCAAACCAAAGGTGAAATCCATTAAGAATTGAAAAATAATACTAACATCATCTTGCTTACTATTCTCCCAAAACATAAAAACAAAGTAAGTTAACATATTGCAAGCAACTGCAATGCATGAAATAGCGTCAGGATTCCATTAGTCTACTTTACAGATTGTTATGGTTTTAAATAAATTGTGTGTGTGTGTGTGTGTGTGTGTGTGTGTGTGTGTGTGTGTGTGTGTGTGTGTGTGTGTGTGTGTGTGTGTAGGCATGAGGGTATTTGTGTGTGTGTATGAGTAGTCATGATGGAATGTGCATATCTATTAGTCTTTTTATACACAAGCATATGGGTATTTGTGTGTGTGTGTGTGTGTGTGTGTGTGTGTGTGTGTGTGTGTGTGTGTGTGTGTGTGTGTGTGTGTGTGTATATATATATATATATATATATATATATATATATATATATATATATATATATATATATATATATATATATATACACACACACAAAGAAGGGAAGAATTAAATAAACTGTTCTATTTGCATTGTCAAAACAAACTGCCATAACTGCGACCCCAGACTTTGTTGAATATAACCAGTGTCATCTATATGAGTATTTATGAGAAATCTCTGCACTTCTGCATGATTGCCTATGTGAATGTGTGTCTGTGTGTACCTGTGTATGAGTAGGACAGTATACAGTGTATTCAACAATTCTTTCATACCAGTCTTTATGTTATATTTAAAAGCTAATTATCAGAACTCCTAACTCAAAAAAGATTACTTTTCTTTGCATCATCCTCTTTAGAATACCAAAACTTAATAACTTTGGTAGCATATAACCAAAAAAATAAATAAAGACAGATGGGCAATGGTAATATACTATGTTTGGGTATTAGCTTTCAAGTGATTTATTGATATTTGATTTGATATTTGATTCTGCACTGGGATGTAATCACAGCTTTCTTGACATCTGGCCATTTGGGTTCCATCTTTGTGTGACTAGACTATGGTAGACTACCAAATATTCTTGTTCCCTTTTCTATATGTAATAGACATCCCTAAGATAATATGAAGTTTTGTAGAAGTAGTTGACAGTCAAAAGTTGTAGTTTTGGCATTACGCCAAACTATGTGTGGTCAGTGGATGTCTTTTTTCAACCATATGCATTCTGAGTAGTTTAAAAGCTGTTGGAAGTGAATCTTTTTGCGTGATACTGCTTGGGTTTCATTGTGCTGTGTGTGTTAAGCTTGAGATTGCAATCAGTGAGATACAGGAAATTTCCTTTCTCCCCACTGTTGTACAGTCTCAGAGACGGTATATTTAAAGTAGTGGGAGTAGGGGGGGTGCAAAAAAGAATATTTTTATTTTTTTTTTTAATTTCAATTTTACCATTTACAATTACTGTTAATGTTCTTTCTTTACTATAATAAATAGTCAAGTTAGAGATTTAGACCCATGTGTTTAAATATACAAACATATCTAGAGCCGGATCATGGTCTCATGGGGCCTTTGGCAGGCCTCCCCATAGCAGCCTGACTGGTAGCAGCCCCCCCCCCCACAGCCATTCTAGTGTCCCATTATTTAGCTATCTCTCCCCAGTTACCATAAACACTGTTCAAAGCTGTCAGTGTGCATACTATTGTATTCATTACTTCTACAATGTTTACATACATGTGGATTTAATTTAAAACTTTTATTTCAAATTTTATAGCACAAACACCGATAGATATTTGCTAAACAAAACAATATAGTCTCAGAATGAAAACAGACTTAGCATGAACAGTAAACTCTTCTGCCCTTGAAATGGCATTGAAACCCACAATCAAAGAAAATGCATCTGACCACTGGTGGATAAATTTTGCCTTTGGGCTGTTTTCAAATTCAAAACATAGACCCCTTGCAAACATTTTTTACAACTATGCATACATGCATGTGTTCTTTGATTTACCTTCCTGATTGCATTAAATTATATTCCTTGTATAATACACCACCACTTGTTAGAGCATATTTTAAACTTGTAGTTTTGAACATTTTTTCCAATAAGCAATGAAACAAAACATTTGAACCAATAAAGATGAAACTAACCATTTCAGAAAATTTCAACCATAAAAGGCCACTCAAAATTAATTACAATCTACCAATATCAGTCACTATGCACAATCTGTTCAGAAGTAAAGGTCATTTGAATAATTACATATTAAAGAGATCTGTAACTAATGAAGAGATTGCTGCTGGCAAACAGCTTTACATTTCAGTGTTTTATTTACAATTTATTTATTTATTTATTTATTTACATTTGTTATCCGGATAGTGTCCAACTGGATTTAAAAAAAAAACATTTTCAGTGGAGACCCGGGGAGAAAAGCTCCACAACAAAAAGAACATTATTAATTAAGGTGCAAGCAGTAAATTTAGTTTAAGTAGTACATTGCTAACAATATGTAAGTGAGCTTAACAAAAATATTATAGCAGAATATAATAGCAGAATACAATATAAACATGCATGTTTCAGGCATACAGGAATAGTATTTTTTACAGTATATATATATATATATATATATATATATATATATATATATATATATATATATATATATATATATATATATATATATATATATATATATATATATATATATATATATATATATGTGGTACTTAAGTCATGTAGCTTTACAAGGTAAGTCACTTCTGAAAGACCAAAATTGGTCATGTAGTTTTACAAGTTAGGTCATCTGAAGGAACAAAGATTAATAAAGATAAGACAGATAGTGGGATAGCCCTATGTGGGATGGGCACTATTTGGGCTAACATGTGTGAGATGAGTGGTAAAAAAATAGGAAGAATATTAGTTTGGAGCAATACAGGGGCATAGCCAATTATTATTTTAAGAGTCTTTCAGGGTAATTTTAAATGTGGACAGGTTGGGGTTTTTTTTATCTGTTGAGGAAGGGTGTTCCAATCTTTGGCTATTTTATGGGAGTAGAGGGAGTCTCCGTGATAGTCTTGAGACTGGGTTACTTTTAGCATTAGTTTGCTGGATGACCTGAGGAGTCTACAGTTTGTGTTTGCCTGGACTAGGTTTGACAGAGCTGGGCAGTTGGTAGGGTTGAATATGATTTTATTGGTGAGTGAAAGTTGTTTTAGTAATAATAGGTTGGGAAGTTCTAGCCAGTTGAGCTGTCAGAGAGCAGTTCAGTGGGGTGTTCTTTGGGGTTGGTTGGTGACAGACTTAGCTATTCTGTTATAGCAGGAGTCTAGTTTATTTAGGTCATTTTTTTGATTAGGTTAGTAAAGACCTCAGAGCAGTATAGGAGGGTGGCTAGCAAGTGGGATCTTGCAGTGGCCAGTCTAGCTTGTTGTGTAAGATAAGTTTTAACCCTGTATAGACTGCCTAATTTAGAGTGAATTTTTTTGATGCTCAGATAGATGTGTTTATCAAATTTTAGTGAGTCATCTATGGTTACCCCTAGCAGTTTGGTCTGATTGGTGCGTTCAATTTTTGTACCGTTGCTCGATAGTATGGAGAGGGATTGGGTACCGGGTTTGGAAGATTTATTAGAGAAAATGATGAGCTTGGTCTTATTTGGGTTTAGAATGAGTTGGTGGCTGGTGAGGTACTTTTCAATGTCTTGGAATGATGATTTCATTTTGTGTTGGAGTTCTTGTGGGGAGTGGACTGAGCAGATAAGGGAGGAGTCATCTGAATATTGGATGATGGTGGCATGTTGGGTGGCAGTATATAGGTTGTTGGTAAATATTATGAAGAGGAGGGGCCCAAGTATGGAGCCTTGTGGCACCCCCGTGGTTACTGGTAATAGTGGGGTGAGGCTGTTTTCTCATTTAGTGTTCTGCTGATGGTTGGATAGATAACTGTGAAACAATGTTAGGGATGTGGTATTGAGACTGTAAGTGGCAAGTTTGTTGAGGAGCAGCTGATGGGACACTGTGTCAAAAGCTTTTAACATATCTAAGAAAATGGCTAAGACTAGCTGTCCATCATTTTTGAGGTGGCATATGGTCTCTGTAAAGGTCATGAGGGCTGAGTTAGTACTGTGTTTAGGCCTGAAGCCATGCTGGATGCTGGAGAGTAGGTTGTCGGTAGTGAGGTGATTCAGGAGTTGCTGTTGGATACATTTCACTAAAATTTTGGCAAGGGGGGATAGAATGGTGATGAGACGGTAGTTAGTTATGTCTCTAGCTGGACCGCCCTTATGAAGTGGTATGATATGAGAGATTTTCCATAATTTGGGAATGTACTGTTCAGAGATAGAGCAGTTTATTAGTAATGATATGGAGTAGGCGATGGATGAGGCAGATAGTTTTAGGTATTAATTTGAAAGTTGGTCAGCAGCTAAGCAGCAGGGTTTTAATTTACATTGGAGTTTTTTATGTAGGAAGTTGGAATGGGAATAAAGGAGAAGGAGTTTGCATCATTAGAGGTAGGGGAGGAGACAGTGAGTAGTGGGATTGTTTTGTTGTCTAGGAGAGAAGTGATAGAGTTGATGAAGTGGGAACGGAATTGTGAGGCTAAGGGCACAGAGGAGTTAGTAGTGAGGGGGGCAGGGGTAGGGGTTTTCCCAGGGTTAAGGAGCTGGTTGATATTCTGTGAGAATTTTTGTAGATTGTGCTGGTATTTTTGTTGGCAGGTGAGGAAATAGGTTCTTTTATCCTTGGTGATGTTTTTCTTAGCATGGTTTCTAAGTTGTTTGTAAAGGATAAGATTGTTGTTATTTCTGGTCATATGATATGCCTTATCTCTTTGTTTCATTTGTTGCTTTGTTCCTTTAGAAAGCCATGGCAGCTGTTAGGTTTTTTGGCAAATTTTTTGAGGGGGGCAAGATTATTTAATATTTCAAGGAATTTGTTATTGGAGTATTCTACAGCAAGGTCTAATTGCATGTTTTTTTAATGGGGACCAATTGCAGTTTTGTAATAGTAAATTGAAGGTGTCAGAGGAGAAATATTTTTTGCTACGGGTGCATTTGTACAAGATGCTGGTTTGCATATGTGTTTTCTTCCTAACTAGAAATGTAGAGGCATGGTCACTTAACATGACTGGTAGACAGCCTGCCTTGTACCCGTGGTTTGGTTTGTTGGTTAAAATCCAGTCTAGAAGTGATTTTTTATTGGAGTGCTTGTTGATGCGGGTGGGGTAGTTAATAATTTGGGTGAAGTTGTATAAGTTTATAAATAAGGTAGGGGAATTGGAGGAGTAGGAGAACCAGTCTAGGTTGAAATCACCTAGAATGATGGTTTCTTGGGATAGAGAAAAAGATGACCAGGACAGGAGGGATTCTATGTTGTGTAGGTTGTTGCCTGGTGGTAGGTAGATGGCTATAATGTTAATGGATTTGTGAGGATTGATTTGGAGGTGAGTGATAAGGAGTTCAGCATGATAGATGAGTGGTGGGGAACAGTTTTGTGTTTCTAGATTAAGTGATTCTTTAAACATAATTGCTATACCTCCACCACATTTGTTTATCCTGTCCTGTCTTATAATATTATAACCATTTGTAGTAATTTCAGAGTCTTTGATGTGGGACTTTAACCAGGTTTCAGTTATGACTGCAGTATCTGGGGAGTAGGAGGTGGCATGGAATTCGGGTAATATGTTTGCAAGGCGTCTGAGATTAAAGCATGTAATGAGAAGGTCAGAGTTACTGGTAATGGGTAAAGATCTATAGGTAATGGTGTCTGTGAGATTTTGGGTGGATTTGGGTGATTTGTAGGTTACATGGGAGATACAGATGGGCCCAGAAGTGGAATGGATATCTGATTTTAGTTTTATCTTTGTTAGAGAGTACAAAATGAGGTGTTTCAGTTTGGTTATAAGTTGGTTATACCTGTAGAAGGACAAATGAGTGTTGGTGTGTTGTAGATTTCTTGAAGGGAGGGCAATAGTATTAAATCTAGGCTAAGCCTTGGTCATGATATAATGATAAGGTTTGCATGGGAGGTCTGGTGAGGTGTATGTGAGTGTTGGGGATGGGTGCTTGGTGAGTTTGAAGTTATAGGGGTTGGTAGCATAGTAAGCAAGGAGGAGGATGCCTGATAATCGAGTGTTGTAGAGCAAGCAGTTTTGGCCTTTCATTCTGATTGGAGAGTGGCTGTGGAATCAGGAAGTGAGGTATAGGAAATTAGAGTGTAGTATGACATTGTGAGAGGTTGAGGTTAGGTGGGGTTAGTGGGGAGAGAGTTGTGTATGAGTTGAAGTTAGAGGGGTGTGGTTAGTTGAGGTGGGAGGAAAGTGAATTGGAGAATTGTACAAGGGTGTGGTTAGTTTAGGTATAAAGGAAATGAGATAGGGGTGGGTGGGAATGGGAGTAGGGTAGAGGAGCGGAGCGGGCTAACCTCACATAGGATTGAGTCAAGACAAAAACAATCACTCGGTCCACAGACTGGTTGTAGGTATATCTGTTTGAAGAAAAGGAACCTTGCCTTTCTGTTAGTTTTTGTTTTCTTTTGAATATATGCAGGACCTTACAGAACAAAAGTAATATCTTTATTGTCTGCAATGTGCTGTTTAGCCAATTCAGAAACCGTGGGTTGTGTATTTATACTTATGTTAACTTTAGTGTGTTTGGCTTAGCTAGGAGTCAGGAACAGCCACTAAAAGGGTATGTGACTGTATATTAAGGATTTTTGTAATTAAAGATTACAAGAAATTCTAGCTTAGAATGGGGGGGGGGCAACTGCCATCCCTGGCCTACAGTTAAAAAAATACACTATGCACTTAATACAGGGATATGCCCAAAATATTGTGGAATTCAAGTGCACCTACAATGCTTTTTTAGTCCTTTTTTTCAGGATGATTGTATCCTTTTATTGTTTAGTGGCCAGGTTCATGAAGTTGCTAAAGCAGGTAAAAACTGCCATGGACTAGTAGGAGGGAAATGGCTAAGTACCCCTTTTGCAGGGGCTGTGGTAATAATGCCTTTTTAGTCCTTTTTCTTTCAGGGTGATTATATCCTTTTATTGTTTAGTGGCCAGGTTCATGAAGTTGCTAGAACAGGTAAAAACTGCCATGGACCAGTAGGATGGGAATGGCTGAGCAACCCATTTCAAGGGTCTGTGGAAATTTCAAGGTATACTGAAGGCCGTAGAGGTACAGACAAATTCAGTGCCTGCTACTCTTGAATAAATTAACTATGTCACCTTAAAAAAATTGGTAAGTTGGTAATGGCTGGCAAACCAACAACAGGTTCATAGTTACTAAACATCTCATCCAAAGGAGGGCACACTTAGGAGTGCATCACCCTCATTCCCCACTTAAAATACACTGCAGTATCAGCAATCCATCTATATGTTATGGGAGTAGAATCAACAATCTTCAGCACCAAAAGCAAATATGCTACCTGTTGTGCTACTAACACTGCTTTCAAATTCTCTAGTACAACCACTGATTGCCATTTGCTAAACAAAACAGTTGAAAATTGAAAAGAAATTTAGCATGAGTAACAGTAAACTTTTCTTCCCTTGAAACTTACAATTTTTTGAAAATGCACTGAAACTCACAATTGTTTTTGCAGTCTTGTAGTTGGTGTAGAGGATTCAGGCTCTTGTCTCCTGTAACCAACGTATGGGTAAGTTAATTGACTAACCTGCCATCCTTAACTAGGGCATTTCTCACACACACACACTCACACACACACACACATACACACATGCACACACGCACGCGCATGCACGCACAAACACACACACATACACACACACATGGAATGGACTAACAACTTACAGGAATGGACTCATAACTCAATAATGGAACAGCAGCAGCAAGTTTAAATTCTGTGCACATGGAAGAATTAATCAGAGGAATGTTTACATTATATCCACCCAGAATGATGCAGAAATGTATATTCAGTGTGCATGCATTGTAATAAAGATGCATGCATGTGCATAGAGTGTATGCATCTTCTTAAGACATAGATGTCATATTAAATGAATGTTTTGGTTTGTTTTTTAATTATTTAATAAAGAAGTAAATATGGTAGCCTCCTGGCCAGTAGGTCACTCCAAGCCAGTGGGACCTAGACAACTGCCTAGGTCACCAAGTGCTGGATCGGCTCTGCATATATCTATATCTATACACATCTATATATATATATATATATATATATATATATATATATATATATATATATATATATATATATAGTATAGATTCTTACAGTCTCTCAAGCCCTGGCTGCTTGAATTCCTGTAACTCACAGCCAGGGACTCAAACAGCTGTAACCCTGACCACCCAGCTGCCAGACCAGCTACTCACACTCACTAAAATGTGAATTCAGCGACACAGCTGCCACAACATCTGCTCACATCCTAGGAGATGGATGTAAGCAAGTGCTCGTGACAGAGAAGGTAAGGGGGGGTGGAGTAGTCAGGAAAGTTCTATTAGGTTTAGGGGGAAGGAGGACAGAGACTGGAGTGGGACTTTAAGGTTAGAGAGGGGGTGGGGATTTTGGGTTTAGGGTGTGATAGAGACTTTAGGATTAGGGAGGGGATGGGAATTTAGGTTTAGAGAGCAATCATAGACAGGAGGGGGAAAGGGATTTTTGGCTTAGAGTGTGATTTGGAATGGGAGGACAATCAGGACTTTAGGGTTAGAGAGGGGAAGGGGATTTTAGATTTAGGGAGGGATAGTAGACTTTAGGGCTAGGCACTGCTTGGTAATTTTTATGGTTAGAATAAAGTCTCTGATAGGCATAGTTAACATTAGAGGAGATGGGATACTGGGAGTTAGACACTTGCTGAAATGAACAAGTGGTACGGAGGAAGTGTGTCTCAAGCAAATGTGTCTCAAGCATATGTAGTAGACCCATATATATATATATATATATATATATATATATATATATATATATATATATATATGTGTGTGTCTGTGTGTGTGTGTGTGTGTGTGTGTGTGTGTGTGTGTGTGTGTGTGTGTGTGTGTAATACACAAATACGTTTTATATTTATATACATATATACATAAATACACACACACGTGTGTGTGTGTGTGTGTGTGTGTATGTGTGTGTGTGAGTGTGTGTGTGTGTGTGTGTGTGTGTGTGTGTGTGTGTGGCACAAATACACCATATGTAAATAGGTGCCTTCTGATGTTGTATGCCTCCAGCATGTAATATTAGGATATTTTGTTTCTTCCTATTAAGGAAGCAGAAGGTTATTAAATAGCAATGGCTCTGTGATTCCTGCAGCAAAGAAAACATGATGGAAAAATAGCACAGGAACAAGGACAGGAGACTGACATTAGAGAAAATAATCATGCATTGTGAGTGTCTTTTAGTGCAGATTTTTTTTTAATTGTACCTTGCTAACTAGCAGTTAAACATGAAATGAAGAATATGTGAGAAGAGCAATCACAAGCACAAATGATACCGGACTTAAAATGTACTTAAAAAGCAGAAAAAGGTTTAACATCTAAATAATTTCTGCTTTTGAAAATTAATAAAATATTACAACATCTTTTGGGGAACAAAGGGTATTCTTGATGAAACTATACCTGTTTCCTCTGTTAAAACTGTTAGCTGCATAATACAGCATCACAAACAAAAACCTAATTATTCAGAAGGGTTAATCTTTAAATTGGCATACCTTGCAATATTCCAAGTTTGCAAGGGCAAGACCATAGGATCCTAACTAATGAGAGTGGCTGCTCTGATGGATTACTTGTCGTCTTTCCACTCTTTCCCACTTTGTC
This sequence comes from Protopterus annectens, assembly GCF_019279795.1. Lineage (NCBI taxonomy): Eukaryota > Metazoa > Chordata > Ceratodontiformes > Protopteridae > Protopterus > Protopterus annectens. The sequence goes on along the minus strand of NC_056734.1, from coordinate 355,552,136 downwards.
ACTGTCAGCCTGATACCTATAAGAAAGTTAGAAATACTTCTGCAGCAGATGTTTGCAGAATACTTAAAAACCACACCATTGAAAAATTGGCTCTTTAACATGCACTCTTGACAGGCTGCTTTAATCTGCACACTTAGATACTGCAAACATTAGTCACCTTCATGAAAACCCACAGAAGTGAATTTTATACGGCCATTCACTTGCAACAGGAGTCGACAGCAGCAGCAGTGAGCCATCCTGAACGTAACAGTCCATGGGCCTCAGAGGAGAAATAATATATGTAAACATAAACTTAATGCATAATTACTCTGAAATGAACAAGTCAGATTTATAATAATAGTCCTACAAATCTCATTTTCTGATCAGAGGAGCTTTAAAAATGTTTGCAGGAAAGCAGAGCTGTTTTACTGTTTACTCTAAAAATGTCAGGTCCTGTATGGCCTGATCAGTCTTTTAGCCAGAAAGTTGCCAGCTATATGATATCAGGGTACTTAGAAACAAATCTTGAGGGTCCTTGCACCCTAGTTAGCAAATACATTAACTATACAATGCAGTGGTAACATACTGCAAGCCAATTCACCAGCATATGCCCTATGACTATGATAAAGCCTACTGTAACCTACAGTTATGAAATGCTACTTACAAAATAACAGTTTTTAAATGCTGTTTCATTGTATAATTGTAGTACAAATCTCCATAGTTTTGTGTCAGGGGTATTTAGTCATCACTCATATGAACAAATCGCTGTACTTGCATTGTATAACAACACCTCATTAGGCATAGGTAAATCTCTGAGTAGAGTAGTATATCCCATGATGCTTTATTTCTTAAAGAGATATTGAGATGTGACATTTGCTCTTTTCAAAATATTTCATGTTAAATGCTAGGGGTTGTTTGGAGGACTCTGAGCTCTTTGATCCACTCAAAATGTTTCCGTTGCTCCACTCTACATCCACCACTAAAAGAAAAATAGGCACTGATGGAACATGTAAAAATCACAAAACTGCTACAAATAAATGAATAGCTCTGCAGCTTTGAAAAAGAATGACACTGGAACCAATGAACTACACCACCATGAGATGCTTTGAGTAAAGAGAATTAATGTGCGTGAGTGTGTGGTATGAAAGAACAACCACTACAGGATTCATTATCCAACAGTGTGAAAACTGGCTCTAGACGATTGTCACTGTTAAAGTGAAAGCCTGACCCTCATGTGCAAAAATGGGAAAAAAGGGGTTTTAGATGGATAGATGGATAGACTCTCATTTCAGTTACAGCAACTGAAATCTCCTGATTGAACTGCTAATACATATAACTTTGAGTAAATGATCTGTTTCAAAAGTGAAAGTTGGATGTTTGTGAAAAATGTTCCCCAAAATGTGACCTGTAAAATATTGAGTCGCTGCCTGATGTGATCTGCCAGAGGGAAAGCTCATTCACCCACAATCATTTCATAGATATTAATTCCTACTTTTACTGCTCTCCTGGAATTGCCCCACTATGTTTGCTGTCACTAGTACATAACTTTTCATTGAAGTTATGGTTTCTCATACTAAACTCAGATTACCTTCATTAAAACTCTTATTATTTGATTTATTTCCTTTTTTACTATTATTATTAATTTATTTTGAGCTCTATAAATACACCTTTGAACATGGGAATTTATGTATAAAAGCCTGATACTGACAACAGAGAAATAAAAAAACAGCAAATATTTTATAATAAAATGTTTCAGGGAGCTCTTTCACAATGCTGAGGACTGCTAATCTGATCCAGATACTACAAAAATACACCTTCAATTTGACTCAAAAATATTGTTAAACTCACTGTCACAAAACTACATTTTTGCAGGGACATAATGCTCTCCCCTCACAACTCATACTTCTGCTAACTATTATACATACGTATATATATATATATATATATATATATATATATATATATATATATATATATATATATATATATATGTATGTATAAAGAGAGAGACATATACATATACTAACTCTCTAATTGTTTTACTCATGAGGTTGTTCCCCCACATTTGAAATGAGCAACATTCTGAGGTTCAACACTGAGATCCTTGGAAATGGAACAAGCACCTGATTTGGACTATAGCCAACAAAACCAATAAACAAAAGTATGCTAGCAATACTCTCATGTGGTGAGAAACACACAAGTGAGCTAAAGAAGTGCACCACAGAACAGCAACACATTATATTTATTTAGCAAAACAGGACATACTTCTCTGGAGTACTGCACCACTCATGATGAATAAGGTACGCTTGGTACTGCACTTATAGTGTGGTCAGCTGATGTAGTGGAATCTTCTGGAGTGTTCTGGCAACATGTGCTGTATGAGGGATTCGGAAACAACTCTAGGGGTGAATGGTAGTGACAGCAGTCATCTTGTGAGGAATGGCTGAACTTTAAAAGACGTGATGTAACTTTAAGCTGAGAAGGATTGCGGACAGAGCAAAACAAGGGAGCATATGAAAGAGAACATGTAGGAGAGCTGATAGAACTATAGGGACAACTGAAATAGAAGAGTGAGCATAAAGAACATTTGGAATAGTAGAAAGGAGGATAGGATAGAGTAAGAAATTAGTCAAAATGATGTTTATTGCCAAAAGCTTTGAAAAGTACTGGAAAATGCAGGACAATCAGGAATCTCGTTAAGTGGACATTGCCAGATTCACAGGACTCAGAAAATGGAAAAGAGGTACTCGAATCTGATAGTTCTAACCTACTGTATCCATAGATATGAAGGAACGGGAATAGAAGGAAAAGAGTAGAGGATTAAATAAGAGATGAGACAGCTGCAAGGTGATGGAGGAAGAAGAAGACAGAAAAGAAGAATGCAACAGAATAGAAATGGTAAAAGATAACCCCACTGATAGTCAAACTGCTGGCTAGCAGGCAGTGGGGAAATCTGGTGGCAAGATACTATTTGCTGTCCTCTAGATAGATCAGGGGTTGAAGATAGTCAGGTGATGGACAGTTTCAGGACCTGGCAATGAAAAAAACAGGTGCTAATGACGGATATCAATTTCTTAGCTGTACTCTGGTCATTGCTACATCCAGGCTAGGAGAGGAACTGATCTTACATGACCTCTGAGTGAGGAAAACTTTGCTCAGTAGGAACAAGAAAGCACCAGTTAAAGCAACATTCTGGAATTAGTCCTCACTGAATCAAGTAATGTTGTGAAGGTGAGTTTGCCAACAGTAAACAATGGCCATACTACAGTATCATTCACCTTAGGCAGAGTGTTAGGGACACAGTGTAGAATTATTGAATTTGGAATTACATGTAGCTGGAATGGAGGTGCAGACTCTACTGGAACAAGAAGTACATAATGCAAATAGTCTATGCATAAGAGTTGGAAGCAGCATTCTTAATGATGTGCATAGATGTCTGCCCAAAATAAGTAAAGTGAAAGTCAAAAAGAAGTTAAATAAGCAGGGAGGTCAAGGTGACACTGTTATTGAAAAGTTAAAAAGAAGTAAATTAAGTGGAAAAGATGAGCCATATACAAAGGAAAGAGTCCAAGGTCACGTTCAAGTGGAAACTAAACAAAGAGGTGAAGTAGGAGGGAAATCATTTTCAAGTTTATTTCAGAAGAAGAAAAAAGGAAGCGTAACTTAATCAAGTTAATCAAGGATGGTAGGGATTAACAAAAAAAGAAAAAAGAAAAGGTGGCATACTGGCTGAAGATAAGAAATAGTCAGTTTACATAAGGGCAACATATTAAGAACAACTGCAAGTTCTTAAATTGAGCTCTAGCCAATAGTAAAGCAGTGGATGACTGGAAAAGCAGCTTCAGTGGTTCCCTTGCTCATGAAGGGTAGCAGAAGAAGTGCAGGCAATTACAGATTGGTTAGCCTGAATGTGATAACAGGGAAGGCAATGGACCTGATCCTAAGCAAAATGGCTACAGACTTTTCTAAAAGACAGGCAGTTTCAGTACCCAAACCTGCATGGCTTCAATGCCAAGAAGTACTGCTAATAAAGCTGTATATAGTTTTATGGCTGAGTAACACCAGATCTGAATAAAGGAGTATCAGCAGGTGCCATCTTTTGACTTCAGTGAGGCCTATCATTCTGCACCATACTGAAGTCTACTAGGATAAGGGCAGAAAACTATAATCAGCCTGCACTCATGGCATAGCGGGATAAAGCCGTGACTATGGCCCAGGTGGCCTGAACTTGAATAGCAGCTGTGGAGCTTAACAGCACAAGCAAAGAAAAGGAGTGTGCTCATCCTGGTAGTGGCGGAGGGAGGCACACATGAATGGGGCACACTGTCCCAGTCAGATTTCCATGGTGAAGGCAGTGGGAAACAATGGCATAGTGCTGCCTAAGGGTGAGTGGTGTGTCCTGCTGCCATTAGCAGTTTATATTTCTACTGAGCAAGTTTTTGTGATATGACAATTATTGAATCACCTTCTCTAATGTGTTTCATTTGTAAGGTGTATAGGGAACAGATAGTTATTTTTGTAAAATATCACCAAACCTCCAGCGCCTTTACTTGTTCTATAACTACGAAGTACATTATATCCTGGGGATAGTTAAGTTCATTGTCTTCTACTGAGATTTAAGTTGTTTCAGTTGTAACCAGAAAGTCTGCAAACAAAACTGCATGCAGACACTACAGTCTATATATCTATTTGGATATTATAGTCAGGTTTGACTGGCCTTTTTTAAAGCCCACTTTTGAGTGAAAGACATCACTTAGAGGTTTAGAGTAATTGATAGTGGACTGAGTAATATTTCACAACACAGGCTGAAGAGGGTTTAAGTAAGTCACAAGAGAATCTTTTTCTGGTAGGTTCTTCATTTTCTAGTGTAATTAGGTCTGAATAGTAAATGGCAGCGCAATGTGCATTAGTTTTTTCCAGAGTTAGTCTGATGTTTGTTGTGGAAGTGACTGCATTTAATATCTGGAGTAACTGTGATTTGAATGGCTGCTGGAATATGAGATGCTGTCTGACCGGTAGGTATGGTGTGTTTTCATATATGTTTTATGCAAAGTAGATACAGATAACTAATATAATGGAGCAAAATCAGTAGTGAGATTATGTAAATATTCAATGCTGTTATGCTGCCCTCTGAGATTGAAGTGGGAGTGTCTGTTGCTTTTTTCCCCCATTGGTTGTTTTTAGAATCAGCATTTGCATTCTATCCTGCTTGATTTCAGCAACTTGTAATACCACAGACCATAAGATGCTCATCAATTGGTTCTGCTTGAATGATTGACAGCTTATCTCTCAGGCACTTCCACAAGATGGTGTCTGGAAATAATTCCTCTTTTTCATTCTTTCTGGAGTGTGCCACTGCCCAGGATGTTATTTTGGTTCCTTTTTTATTCATGGTAACATACTGCCCATAGCTATCAACCTTCCATCTCCAGAATGTGGAGAATTACCTCTCATAATGTGGAACAAATGCTAGCAGCTTATAATTTCAATTAGAAAGCTCATAAGATGGCTAAAATGTGTTACTTTGTAGTTATAAAAAGTTATTTTGACGAATTCAAATGATTCAGTGTTACTTACAATGGATATTGATTAAAGAAATCTTAACACTAAATATGTGACAGATCCTTTCAGTGTGGAACTGCGAGGGACATTTATTAATTCATTTATTTATTTAGTTATTTGTCCCTTGATAGTCGGGAAAGTCCAAATGAGCCAATGATCCATTTTCAGTGAAGGCCTGGGGAGAAAAGCTGCACAACAGATTCAAAAACATTTAAAGTAATTATATACAAAGGGAGAAAAGCTCCGCAACAAATTAAATATTTTACAATGAGCTGGGGGAATGACTCCACAAAAGCACATGTAAATCATTTTACAGCAGCTGATAAGTAATTATATACAAAGAGAGAAAATCACCACAACAGATAAAATACACTTCTAAGCTCAAAGGAGGAACTTTCCTCAGAATAAGGTACACTTGAAATGTATAGTACTGCAACTAAGAAGGTTTATTACAAGGAGAGATATTTATTAATAGTTATATGATGATAATATTCATCCTTAACATTCTTTTCCTTTTCTCAGGAAACTGTGGTTGGCTTTATGTCTCTTTAAGAACTGCCTGGATTTGCTTACTCACTGCCCAAGGTTGAAATTGCTTAATCAGCCTGATAAAGACTGAGGCCATGCCTATATGTGCTACTCTTTCTTCCTTCCGGATCTTCCTTTGCTCTCCCCTATTAATACATTGGGGGGGGGTAATATACTGAAATTTTTATCACATGTCTAATATCTGAGTGTGGCTGTTAATGACTAAAAGACCAGGTGCTGGCTGTTGCCAAGACATCTTACTTCTGCCTGAAGAACATCTCCCAGGTCAAACATATTATACCATCATCAGGCTTCGCATTGGTGGTTAATGCACTGGTTTTCCACACCTGGATTACTGCAGTGCCCTTTACCTCAGGCATAAGTAAGGTGATCTGACTTACCTGCAGCAGGAGCAAAATTCTTCTGATAGGTGATTGACTAGCATTCCCCAGATCAGCCATATATGGAACCTGAATTGACAATCACTGGCAGATGTGTCTCTTTAACATGCTAAACCTCACCTACCATGTCATTCACAACTCCTGCTTACCTTAAGGAATCACTGAAATACTAAAGCTCCAGATACACATTTCAGGTCATCAGAAGACGGACAGCTTGTTGTTCTGCAGGCCAGATTAGAAAAATCAAACAGAATTTCATTTGCTTATCTGCTTCCCAGTCCTGCAGAACAAGCTACCTTCCCTGATTTGGGCAAGTGAATCTGAAAACTCTAATAAAAGGTCCCCTAAATTCCATCTATGTAGAAGAGTTTACTCAGACCTTCGTAGGAGTATTTCAAATGCCTTCAGAAGTCTGAATCTGTGGTATGCTGATTATTTTACTTTATTTTACTTATTTGATGCCTTCTACATGCCTATTTTGAGTCTGCCTTTTCTCATCTTATTGTTATGTTGTTATTTTTATAGAAGATGGTTAGATGCAGGCAACAAAATACTTTTTGTTCATGAATATATAAACAAATACATTCCATGAAATAGTTTAGTTTGTGGGTTTGGGTTATGCTGAAGAACCCAAACTGGATAGGTTGGTGGTTGGTGTGGAGCAGCCCAACTTTGGGAGCTTCCCCAGCAGCAAGGAATCTTTGCTTTAAAACTCCCCCAATATGTATTATAAAGCAGAAGGGGCAAGTAGAGTGCTTCAGCCTGTCCTGATTGGAATGTGTGTGTGTGTGTGTGTGTGTGTGTGTGTGTGTGTGTCTTTTGGCTTTTCCCGGTTAGGAGTCGCCACAGCAGAACTCCAGTCCGCTAATGATTGGCAGTAGATTTTTCCATGCCGAGTTGCCGGCCATGACGCACAACCTTCAACGAAGGTACGCCCATTCAAGCATGTCTCCACACCAGAAGATGCTCTAGCTGAGAATCGAACAGGACAACGTCTTACTGTGAGGCGACAACGCTACCACAGCACCACCAGTATGTGACTGAAATGTTTGTGCATATGCACAGTGAATAATAATAAAGCTTATATGCTCTGTCCAAGGTACAGACAACTGCAAATTTATTTAAAATTTCTGAGAATTCACATAGGCACAATACATAGCTGCTCAACTATGCAGTGAGCAACAGGTAATGCCCCAGGAAAAACAAACAAACACAGAAATATATAGATAAATAAATAAATAAATAAACTGGCGTTCTCACAAAACAAGAATATGTCTATTCCAATCGGAAATATACAAAATAATTTGTGGCAACCAGATGACCTCAACAGCTACACAACATGCAATGTGGTTGATGTTATTTTGTCACTAAAGTAGTGTCCCACAGATATGCCTTTGCAGACTAAAGGTCAGTTCTACATGGTATTGCAATGCTGCTTTTTATTACATGTTAAAATAGTTTTGGTTGGGCAAATTAGGCAATATCAGGAAAGGTAGTCAGTGCGATCTATTCACGTGTGTCAGTAACTTTGTTCCTTGAACAATGTTGTTGTTATAATAAATGTGTGTGTTTGTATATATATATATATATATATATATATATATATATATATATATTGTTAAGGTTACCTTTTAAACTACACAACTACAATTAATGTAGCCTCAGAATGAAAACATCCTGCAGATGCAGAGTTTGGTACAATGCACTAACAATGGGTATGTAGAAAAGTCCAGATGTGTGCATTGTAGTACTGTATCCGATGCAACACTACAAGCGTATAAAATGTAATGGAAAGTTGGCTGTCACAATAAAGGACTTCCCCAGAACTAGAGTGCAATATCAGCAACTCCCCTAGGCCTCTACTTCTCCCCATCATAATACAAAACTGATCTGAACCACATTATCAGGAGCAATATCTGCAGATTAAATGCATGTTTGGTAAGTAAAGCAATAGGACTGTAAACACAAGAAGTAGAAGTGGGAAAGCCAGTACATTCTGTATAAGCTGTTCTAAGTGCTGCATAAAAAAACTTCATTTTCCTAAATACTAATTTCTCATCATATAACTTTTTGACAAATTTGATATATTCATAATTTGTTTTTTTATTTTAATTGCTAAATAGGTGGACTGGACCATATGACCCGTTTCAGCACTGAATGAATAAATGTTAGGACATAAATGATAAACAAGAACAATATGGAATACAAACTGAAAAAAGATTCATTAAAGAACCAGGTAAATGTAAGTAAAATTATTGTAAATCTTCTTCTTTTGGCTTTTCCTGATTAGGGGTTGCCACAGCGGATCACCGCCCGCTCATCATCAGCAGTGGAGTTTTATGGTGTCGAGTTGCCAGCCCGGCACCCAACCTTCCACAGAAGGACTACACATGCATGCCTAGGGCTAATTTAGTGTGCCCAATCCACCTACAGCATGTCTTTGGGATGTGGAAGAAAACCGGAGCACCCGGAGGAAACCCACATGACCAAAGGGAGGACATGCAGACTCTGCACAGAAGGCAACCCAGCTGAGGATCAAACTGGAGAACCTCTTGCTGTGAGGCAGCAATGCTAACCACTGCACCACCATGGCCACCCAAGTAAAATTAATGTAAATACACTTAGAAAATATATATGCCACCAAGAAACTGAAGAAGGACTTAAAACATTCCTAATTATTGTACAAGAACTTGAGGAAGAGCTAAAACTAGATTGGATTATTACAAATACATAATGTTTAATCTGATTTGATAAGCCACAGTGGTGCAGCGGTAGCATTGTCGCCTCACAGCAAGAGGTACTCCTGTTCAATTCTCGGCTGGAGCGCCTTCTGTGTGGAGTCTGCATGTCCTCTCCGCGGTCGAGTAGCGTTTGAAAGACATGCGTGAATGGGCGTGCCTTTGTTGAAGGTTGGGCATCAGGCTGGCAACTTGACACAGAAAAAATCTGCTGCCAATCATTAGCATACGGGAGTTCCGCTGTGGCGACCCCTAACCAGGAAAACCCGGAAGAAGAAGAATGTTTAATCTGATCTGGAAAATGGGTAACATGAGCATCTTCACCCTGATTGGAGAATGGACATTCTCCAGCAAGGTGTTATGCCTGTTACAAAATAAGTTCTCCCCTTCTCATCAGCAAATTAAGTTGCCATGAAGATCAGACAGAAAAAAAAAAATGAACATCATTTTTTATGTACACTAAACATGGCTTTGTTGTTTAGTGAGCCTAAAATTAAAATAGAAAGAAAGAGAAAAAAGGAAACACGTCTATTTGTGTGTGTGTGTGTGTGTGTGTGTGTGTGTGCGCGCGCGTGTGTGTGTGTGTGTGTGTGTGTGTGTGTGTGCGCGTGTGTGTGTGTGTGTGTGTGTGTGTGTGTGTGTGTGTGTGTGTGTGTGTAGACATTAAATACTAATACATACATAAATTATATGTTTTGGATGTAAAATACTTCCTCTGACAACAATAATTGCACATACAACAGCAAGTTTGAAACATTAGGCGGATGAAATATTTTACATCAAAAATATAAAAAAAACGTATATATAAAAATAAATAAATACCAAACAATTTAACAGGTAGTCCATTCTCTAAGTGCAACAATGTCCACTAGAGTGTGTGTTATTGGGGAAATAATGTCCATCCATGGGATATAGAGTCCCATCACCTGCAGCATCAGGCCTCACAACACCCCTGGACAGGCATACAGGCATTATTTCCCCAGGAACACATGCCTTGTCAGGCATTATTGTTTGCCTATTTGTTAACTAAGTAAATGAATTGATGTTTCTCAGACCCCTTACAACCATAATTAGAACTGCAAGGGTAAATGCAATATAGATAGATAGATAGATAGATAGATAGATAGATAGATAGATAGATAGATAGAGATATAGATATGAATAATGTTGCATTACTGAATTTAATATCATGTTTTCTGAGAGAGTTAGAAACACAATGTGGTTAGAAAAATCTCACACAAACAGAAAGGAACATGCAAACTTGACTCAGACCTTGACTAGACGTCAAGACCAATCATTGCAGAGGTGGGAAAGTTTTGGGCATTGAAAATTCAGAGCAGCATTTGTACATGGAAAATCAGAGCTCTGGGCTACACAGGGGAGACAGCAAAACAACTTCCACTTGTCCTGTCATGCTTTCACCATTCTTAGAAAGATGGAAGACATGCATAGATTCCCTCATAGTCTGGCAGACTTTATCACTCCACCACCATCCCACACAGCAATAGCAAAAAAAAAAAAAAAAAAAAAATGACCTGCAATATACAAAGATACAAAACATTTCCAAGTAAGCCTCAAAGAAGATACATAACAGTCTAGACCTGACTACTTTAATGAGCAAATTAGTAGTTGTTAGAGGCCAGCAACGTCAGTCTGTAAATAAATATTTTTGAGAATGGATTGTCTCATCCAAACTGTTACTGTTGTTTGGAGAAGTAAGAACAAATAACCTGTGCTAGTTCTTTTAGTTCGCCATAGTCCAAATATCCAAATTTTGAGATGACCTGCAAATAGATAAGGCAGGAAGCCAGGCAAGATATACATGGCTGTGTACAATTTCAGTGGGATGGTATGGAAGTACTTCATGTAACATGCTTACAATTTTTTTTCCAGCAGGATCTGTAATAAACTGCATGTCATATCTGAGAAGCATCCATGGTCAGAATCTTTAGATAGCTGCTGATCTGCACATGTGGCTAGCAGGCTATTTTCCTTAGAGAAGAAGGCCCTATCACAGACAAACCAAAACATTCAAAAGGTTTAGAATGTAAATATTCTTCAAAATATATGGGAGGTTTATTAACAAGGTGATTTCCCTTTGGGCTACATCTGATCCAAGCAGCAATTTTGCTATATTACTAGATGACAGTTTCCACTGAAATCAGATGGTTCACTGCAAGACTCTTATAAAAGTAAATGATTGGGATCACTCCAGTGAAAAAAGGTGTTAGCCCTTCATGAAGTTCCTTAACAAAACCTGTTAGGTCTTCTAAATCTTCAAAAGATGAGCTGCAACAATTTCTGAAATGTTTCCAAAAAAAGACTTCTAGCATTCACAATGGGAGATTTGACAGAATATGTGCCATTAAGTGCGTATAAGTCTGTGGAACAATGTTAATAAAGAGTGGACACAGACGAAGTACCACTTTCATCTTCTTTTACTGCACATCGGAATGAAATTCTCCAGAGCAATGATTGTCACTGAAATCCTATGTCATTGGTATGGACACCAAGAAATCACTGAAATGAAAGCTCATAGGTTCCTCCTGTTTTCATATTGGTAGCCTTTTTGTGGGAGACTGATCCTCTATCTGATAAAAGTATGAGGTATATTGGAGACTAAGCCTTCAAAGCAAGTATTTTGAACAGCTAAAAAACAGAATCCAGCTATGCCTGGGCTTCATAGATGACCACCACGCTAATTGCCCTTAAGGGCCATTTTAATCAAGCCCTGCACCTTATATCTATTAAGTGAAGACCTTAACCATCATGCCAAATCTACGCCTAAAGCTTTCTACCCTTTGCATAGCAGAGGATGGTTTCTGCTGTCAGTCTGCCACACCGTTCAACTGTCCAGATTTTCACAGAATGTCCAGATTTTTTACTCAGATTTTTGGTCTGTCACTTATAAAATTTTGGGGGGGATTTTTGTGGCAAATCAGTGAAGACTGACTTTACTAAATACTGAAAGGTATCTGAGTTTAAGACTTCTTATCCTTCAGAAAATGCATGGTAACAAGAGCCTTTTATTCCAGCAACTTTCTAAGTTTATAAGAGCAATATTTAAAAATTGTCCCTATGTTTGGGGCTTTGTCCCCCCATTATTTTTGGCTTTGTCCAGATTTGTTGTGCTAGGAGGTTGACAGGCATGTAGGTAACTACTGGGCTAGATGCCCATGTTGGCCATTTTAAGCCTAGCCAATATCCCTTCCAAATGTAAGAACTAAATCCTGTGCCTTCTGTCTGTAAGGTAAACACTTCAGAAGACAAAATATTGAAAGGGCTGACATTTTAGTGATTTGTAGTGTATATGAAAGGAGAACACTATCCTAGCTAGCTCCTTCAAAGTGCTGAAACTGTTGCAAACTAGTACATAGTGATGCATTACAAAACACTTCTGCCAAGCATGGATATAGCTACAGAAGTGACCTGTCCCTAAAAGAGTTATCCACTCATACCTTTGTTCTTCTGCTTTTTGATTTTGAGTAATTCACCCATTTCTCTGGTGATATTATTGTCACCGAGATTGTTTAGTCTGGTTCTTTGTGTAAAATGCATCGTGAATCAACTGCACATTCAAGTCACACTCTTAATGTTAGTGATGATATATTATATTGCTTCTACAAAGAGTTTAGGTCAGGAAGATCAGAGATGAGGTAATCATCTGCTGCTACATATCAGCAAGAAATCTTCCAACTTGTGGCCAAGATTCTGACAATCTATAACGAAATATGTTATACTGACATAACTATTAAAGTATGTTAGTGGCTCTGTTTTGATGTATTGTTTGTTTTGGGTTCAAGGAGTGTTTAAGTTGGGGAGAACATGAAGTTCTGAGGATTAGGCACTCCTGCAACACTTGCATACCTTGCACCTTGTACATAGGAGCTATGCCTGATGTACAGCACCTGGAAGGTGCTGAGACTATGGTGTGCTGGCTGGATGTTTGGCTGTCTTCAGCAGGGTATCCCTTTGGTGAAGAATACTGCAATAGTGAGAAGTAGAACATCTATAGTTATAAGATCTTGCACAGTTGTACTGTATAGCTGAAAAGCTGGTAGATGTCTGGGATGGTTTACTATCAAAATTCTGCAAATCTCCTTGTCAAGTTATTACTTACCTGAACTGAATGACCAATAATGGGTCTATATTAGAAGAACGACTGTTTAGGTGATCAAACACCTAAATATCGATCTTCTAATATCGAACCGCACAATGTCGAATGTCCCAGGGAAACACGTACCTCGGCCACAACACAAAAAACATTACTTTACATCTAAATTAATTGTGCCCCCCACATACCCCTAACTAAATATACCAACTCCGAGATTGCTCAACAGTAGAGAAATAGCAAACTCCGGCGAACAGCCAAGGGAAATCTTTCCCTGCGTTACATCAACCATTCACCATTTTTTTGCTTTGGATATTAGAAGATCGATGTTTAGGTGTTCAGTCACCTAAACATCTGGTCTTCTAATATAGACCCCCAATAATGACATCTAGCGAGTCCTTACACCACAGAATGTGGTAATGTCGATAATGCCAACTTCAGCATTATCATCATTACCCAACTTACCTTGACATCTGGAGATGTCCTAACGCATTTTGCAGGGGGCAAGCCTCCCTGCATCCACACACCCCCTGCTATTTATATATTCCAACTCTGAGATCACACTACAGTGAGAAAAAGGGGAATTTTATCAGTCCTAACTCTAGTGCGATGAATTGTAAACAGTGACACTCACAGCAATGAAGAAAAGCTGTGTTTTGACATGATTTCAAATCGGGATTTCAAATTTTGCACCATTACCCTTGACCTTATGACCGACGTTAAGTTTCACACCTTTTATAGTAAATCATCTGGAACTATACTATGGTGCTGTTGAGGTCTCAGAACATTATATTACTGGTCCTGAATGACATTATTACTTTAGCATAGATATTATTACTTTAGCATAGATATTTATGCTGTGATGTTCTTGTGCATGAATCGTGCCATTCCAAATAGAACCAAGATGCTCTCCTCCAAAAAAAAGGAAGCCAATATGGTGGTCCCCTGCCATAAACATCCTATACAACAAAAGGAAGAAACTGCTGCAGAAAAGAGGAAAATCCCATGATGCAAAATACTGTCTTACCAGCCTCAGTAAGAAGCTGAGATCCTTCATAAAATCCTCCAAAGCTAGTTACGAAAATAAAATTGCCAAAGATTCCAAGGACAACCACAAGGCATTCTATAGTTATGTCAAGAATCTAAATGGCAATGCTCAGATCTGCTCTAAGCTACAGCAAGATGACATTAAATATACTGATCCCAAGGATATTGCCAATATCCTGGCAGATCGATTCAGTGCCAACTTCACCCCCCCTCTCACCCCTTAAAGGGCCCATTGTCAAATTCTGGTAATCACGACCACACAGGTAAAAAACGCACACTCCAGAGCTAAGAATACAGCATTCTTGGGACCAGATGACATCCCAGGCTGTGTACTACATGAACTACAAAATGAACTGGCACCACACCTAAGTGTCATGTTTAATCATAGCCTCACCTCAAGCTTCGTGCCCAATGAGTGGCACACAGCTACAGTTATCCCACTCCACAAGGGGGGAATCCACCTTGGATCCTAAAAACTATTGTCCCGTCAGTCTGATGAGTCTGATCTGCAAAGAAATGGCATGCATTATCATGGAACTTATAAACAAAGACATTGGCAACCTTCAAACACTGGGCCCCACCTAGTTTGGTTCCGTAAAGGGCCAATCTTGTTTCCTCGACCTGATTAACTTCTTCAAATCAAACTACAGAGCCATGGATGAGAGCAAGGCGGTCCACACAGCCTATCTGGACCTCACCAAGGCCTTCGATACCATCCCCCTCTCTGGAATCATAGATAAACTTACTAAGCTGGGCATTAATCCCTACGTCACTCGATGGGTTGCCAACTGGCTTACTGACAGAACTCACACTGTAAAAGTAGCCGACTCAAAATCCAGCTCCAGACAAGTGACAAGTGGAGTACCTTAGGGCTCAGTCCTGGGAATGCTCTTGTTTGACATCTACTTCTCTGAAGTACAGGCCAGCACTAAGGGACTCTGGCTAACAAAGTTCACAGATGACTGCAAACTGGGAGCCATTACTGAATCCCCAAATGATGTGGATATTCTACAAAAATGCCTTATAGAAACAGATGCTTGGTGCCAGAGCTATGGGCTCAAGCTCAATGCCAAAAAATGTATAGTTATCCCCTTTGAGAAAAACCATGTACCCATGAATTACCACATGAGTGGCAGTGCACTAAACACCAAAAGTGTGATAAGGGACTTAAGAACGCAGGTGGACAAGATTTCACCTTCGGTAACCACATCGTCACAACAGTCAGGAAATCCTTCTATGTGGTACACCTCATCACTAAGGGCTTTTCATACAGAAAAAAGGAGGGCATTGTCCCACTGTACTCATCCCTCATTAGACCCATTATAGAGTACAATGCCCGCTTTGGTATGTACCTTACAAAACATCTGCAACAACTGGAAAGGCCACAGAAATACCTCACTAAAAGTATCACAAGCCTAAAGCAGATGCCCTATGCTGACTGTCTCAAAAAACTCCAGCTATACTCTGTCGCATATCGCCTACTCAGAGGCATTCTCTGCTTAACATACAAGGCCATGTCAAACCCAGAGCTGTTGAACATGCTACACTTAAAGAAATCCCAATCCCTCAGAGGCACATGCTCCAGGGATCTAAACCTGGTCATCACAATGAACAAAACATGCTCAAGGGATAGGTTCCTGACCCAGAGACTCCCCAGACTCTGGAATAGACTGCCCATACATGTCAAGTTGAGTGCCTCTTTGGCCCTCTTCAAAAGGAACCTTGATGATTGGATGGGAGATAGGAAATTCACCCCAGGGATCATGTCAGTCACCCTGCTAGACAGGGGACCAGGGAAGTAAATATTCTGGGAAGAAATATTCAGGGAATTGTTATGGCTAGGCTTGTATAGGCCCTAGGGCCGATAGCCTACTACCAACCTATGAACCTATATATTCAGTGCACCATATGTAGATTTGGTTGCATTAACATATCTCACAAATATATCCAGACTGTTCAGTAGAAGGCCTGAGATAGTAAATCTAAAACTCAAGTACTTAAGCCAAAGAATGCATAGACATCATTCACTAAAAAAGACACAGAAAATTATCAAAAAGCATAGGTCCCCTCAAATTATACATGGTATGATCCCAGTTGTTTTCATTAGGAGTAATACATAATTATCTACCATGGGATGGGTATTGACAATTTATAACCAGATGGGATAGGTTATTTCAAGCACAAAAAGGAAATTGTCTTGGCTTAAAATGACCCACAAGGGCATCTTGCCTACTACTTACCTATGACCCCATGAACCTATCATTTAGTACATGGCTGAATAATAGCAGGAAACAAACTTTAATACATATTGCCAGTGGATAGAAAGTAAAATAGTTAGAACTGCTGTGGTAGAGAAACCAATTGGAGATGAGGGGTAGAGAAATAGTGGAACATGAAATTACCTAAATTGAGGGGGCGGGAATAAGTGCAGCACAGTGGTTTTAGTAGCTTATTTAGGACTAATTCTTTACTCAAGAAGAAGTTTGTCTGATTGGTTGTGAGGATATGAACCCTATGGATAACCCCTAATTTAGATAGGAGTTGGCTTAAAGCTACAAAGGAAATGATGGGGAGAGGGTGGAATTAGGCATATGGTAAGGGAGCAAAATCCAATGGCGTAAAGTGGGGCTTTGCAGAGCATGGCTATCCCATTCCTGTCATGAAACTACTCCACAGACAACAGTCAGTAATGTTTGAAGTTCAGAGCAGGAAGGAGGTTTAGCCCCACAGTGCTATAGTCTATAAAATAGATGACATTAGGAAAGCAACACCACTATACATTTAAGGTGAAAAATATCTCCATATTTTGATGTTTTACATTTACCAAAATGTTATTTTACACCAACAATTTCTTATCTCATATGCTGTTTGCTAAAGCCATATAAAATAAGTTTTAATATTTAGAGAGGAATGTATAAACAGCAGCACAGTGCATGCTTATTTGTTTGTAAAGGGTGTACAGAACTTTGTAAATACATTGCTTTAGGTAAAATATTTGGAGTGGGCGAACCAATCACTGCTAACCTCAGAGGTTGACAGGTAAGTAAACCACCAAAAAATGACTTCTTATTACCCTGTCCATCTAAGGATTATAGCTGTTATTTCTGCCTGCATCCATACCAAAATAAAAGCAGAGTAGAATGCTAATGCTTTACTATAATGTCCTGCAGATACATGGTGGCCTGTCATTAAGAATGGCAATAGATATAACAAAAATTATTTAGAGAGGTTTGCAAAGGTTAAAGTGTTACAGAATAAGGGGAATCTCATAGAAGAAGAAGAAGAAGAAGTGCAACTACAGAGTGCTTGGATAATATGCGCGAGTTTGGAAAGTTCAGCAACTGTTTTTTTTTTGTTTGTTTTCTTTTTTTTTGATAATAACTCCAGATCACAAAAGCTTTTAGCACAACAAATGTAAAAATGATTGCTGCCAAACTTAGGGAGCCTATAACAAGAAAAATACATCCTGAACAGGTACGAGAGATATTTTTGAAATTTTATGAGAATTTGTATACAGCAGAAAAATGCAGAAATCAAGACAAATCACAAATGGAACTATGTACGGAAGCCTTTAATATAACAAGGTTAGAGGTAGATGAGCCTAAACGACTAACAGTTCAGACAAGAGGAGATGAGATACAAACTGTGATGTATAACCAATCAGCAGGAAAGTCTCCAGGAGTAGATGGTATTCCAGTGGAAGGTTGGAAGTTAGAAGTTAGGAAAGTGATAAAGGTCTGGAAGGTTTTGTTTAACAGTGTTTTAAAAGGAGGGGAAGCACCAACAACTTGAAAAAAGCTGTGGTGGCTGTAATACCTAAACACAATAAAGACCCATCTGATCCAGCTTCATATATGCCTGTTTCAATTTAAAACCATGATTATAAAGTGTTTATGTTTAAAGTAGCTAAAAGAATGACAGTGGTTTTACCAAAATTGATAGACATGGATTGATGTGGTTTTATGGAGGGCAGGCAAGCATTTGACAACATTAATAGAAAAATGATAATCCAGAGGGAAGCAGAATGCAAGACAATACTGCTGTTATTGGTGGGTCTTGATGCAGAGAACGCATTCAACAAGAGTAAGCAGGGATTTTATGCGCAGGGCAATGGAAGCATTTACATTGCCTGATACAATAGTAAGGTTAATTAGGAGGATATATGAGGGATCGGAGGCAAAAATTAAAGAGGGAGGGTTCCTCTTTGATAAGTTCTGTCTGAACAGAGGAACCAGGCAGGGCTGTTCACTTTATTTATTTATTTATTTATTTTACATTTGTTGACCGGGCTAGTCCAACTGGATACATATCCTTTTTCAGTAGAGGCCCGAGGAGAAAAGCTCCCAACTTTGGGAAAATAATAACAATACAATACGATAAAAGAAGACATAATGAAACAACAGAAACAAGGAGACATCAATATATATAAGCTAGTTGTTTGAACATAACTTTTGTAGAACTGGCCACTTGAGATGTGTGCAATTAAGGAAGTAAAAAATACAATATAAGCTCTTGAAAGGGAGAAGAGAGAAGAGGAGCTATGGGACGTGTTGGATTAATCAGGGTTTAGACATGGGCATAACCATTGGAACTTAAGTATTTCTCGGAGATTACTTTTGAATAGGTTACCCTTTGTTATTTGCATTATATTTAAAGCCATTGTCAAAGAAAATAAGGGACTCAGAAATTCAAGGATATAATTGGCATGGTAATAAAAAAAAGTTGACATTATATGCAGACAATATTATTTTGTACTTGAAAAAACAGAGACATCTCAGTGTTGTGGAACATTCTGAGACAGTTTAATTTTTTTTTTATATATATAAAATTAATGGAGATAAAAAAAGACTCTAGTTGCAAACTATGTACCCATGGGTCTATATTAGTTCACTGAAAGATATTTTTAGTGAACACCTCTTCATCAACACCTAATCAGTAAAAAACACTTCTGCGACTCGTGGACATTTCCCAGGGCAATGACGTAGTTGGCCAACTGCACAATTTTGCCCCTTTCCCCACTGTAGTGCAATCTCGGAGTTGGTATATATATATATATATATATATATATATATATATATATATATATATATATATATATATATAGTTGCAGAGGTGGGGGTGAAACCCCCCACATGGGAGGGTTTGATTTAGTGAGTTGTGGGTTCCATTGTGCTGTGGAGCTATTGTTTCATTGCCCTTGGAAAATTCCGCAAATTGTGGAAGTGATTTTCGCTGATTAGGTGTCAATGAACAGGTGTTCTCTGAAAGTATCTTTCTGTGAATTAATATAGACCCATACCCACACATTAATTGGTTTAGCAATACTCATATTTATGAGTACACAATAGAATGAAGTATTTAGGAGTATGGATTAAAAAGGATTCTGTTATGGCAGCTAAAGGTATGTGGGAGGAGGCTAAACAAAAGATAATACAAAAATTGAGAAACTGGAAGCTCTTGTTTATGGATATAGATAGCAAGATACAAGCAGTGAAAATGTATTTAGTCCCTTTAGTTTTATATACAGGTCAGGCATATTTTATCAACCAGAGGAGAAGTAGTGGACAGTAACTAATAAAGACTTAAAGGATTTTATTTTGGAGGGGTAAAGGGCAATGGTCAAGTGGGATAAGTTGATCCTTCCAATAGAACAAGGTGTTTTAGGAATACCTGATTTGAAGGGATATATTTGAGCTAAACAGTTAAGGCTGATATACATAACACAAGCAGAAAGCTATAATTCAAAGTGGAAAAGGATGATGATGAACCAGAGATGGGAAATTCAAGGAGAATGGAAATGGAAAGAGTAGGATTTTTATTGCAGATCCTTAAGTAGAATAACAGCCATATCCATAAAGTAAATTATGCTAAGAATGAAGTCAACATGTGACTGGTGAAAGGAAATTATTTTGCTGATGTGCATGACAGCAATTATGGGTACAGAGAAAAGGCAAGAAGAAGGGGCTAGAATTTACTGGAGAAAACATGGAAAGGAACAAAGCTATTGGGAGCAAATAACTAGAGAGGGAAAGGTAACAGAATGGGAAGAGGCCAAGAAAACATTTGGATTGCAAGCTAGAGACTGCCTTTCCTATCAAGGACTGATATCAGGGCTAAGGCAAATTGAAAGGGATAGGATAATCCTAAGTGAAATATCTGCTCTGGTAGAGTTTTTAGCTGAATCTAAAACAGAATCTGCTGTTAAAAGGATAGTTAGTAGGGCATATAAAATATTGCACAATAACTACAGATATCAATCAGAGGAGGTTAGAAAAGATAATGAAGCAATTTGCAAGAAAACAATGTCAAAAGATATGTGTGTGTGTGTGTGTGTGTGTGTGTGTGTGTGTGTGTGTGTGTGTGTGTGTGTGTGTGTGTGTATATATATATATATATATATATATATATATATATACATATAAATATATATGGCTCCCAAATATGCGTCAAAGTCTAGAAGATTTAGGATTTTTGCTTGGAAGTGTTTACATAGATATTTTTGCACCCAAACCAGATTCCAAAGAATTTTTCCTCAGGTAGATACCAAATTTTGGAGGTGTGATGGAGAAGAAAGAAGTAATTGTGAACATATGTCTTGAGAGTGTAATGAGTTGGCATATTTTCAAAATTCCCTACAGAGTACTGTGTCAGAAATATTGGGTAAGCAAATGAGTGTAAATAAAGATTTTTTTCGTTTTTGAGCTGGGGTACAGAATCTCAATTTCCTAGACATAGTAAGGCCTTATTAAATTTAATTCTGCTGGTTGCCAAAAAAGCAGTTAATAGAAAATGGAAATCAAAGTTTAAGCCAACTGTATTTGAATAATGTAAAAGAAATAAAAGAACTGGAAACAAAATCTTTAGAACAAGGTAGGAGCAAATTACACAGAAAAAATGGAAATTGTAAGAACAATACATGTAAAATAATGTTTTGGAGGAAGAGTGAGGTTTAATGAAAGGTAGGAACTAAGCATTTTATGTAATCTTGGATTGATGATAATGATACAAAAGAATATATGTGATGTATAGTGTTTGTAACTGGGAATATGTTAATATGGTTTGTTTTCTTTTATACAAATGTATGTTTGCCTATGCCTTAAGCAATAATTCAATAAATATGTTAAAAATTAATAATAGCAAAGCTACATTTTCATGTCATCTTAAAAACCCACTTTTCCACTGCCTCTATTAACTTTTACCTATTAACCCCATTTTCATGTGTCACTCTCCTTTTCTATACATAATACTTAACACACCAATTTCCTTTTCATAGAAAATAAATAAATAAAACTTCCCACTTTAATCTTCTGACCTCTCATTTATTTGTTTAGTATTAACCCAACCTTTCCTAACTCATCTTCAAATTTTCTGACCCAAACTTTTAGCTTTAACTTATTCTTTGCCACCAAAATCCCATTGCCATCATCATTTTTAACTATACTCCCTTACCATTTTCAATTGTCCTTCTCTAACTTTAGTTTTTTTTACTGATGTAACTATAGCATTCACAATTAAAACTAACAAAATGCCACTCACAGGACATATTTACCCCTCTTTTTTCCCTATATATATATATATATATATATATATATATATATATATATATATATATATATATATATATATATTATTTTAACTCTTTTACCCATTCCATGCTTATCTGTAAAATGTTCATATATATATCTTACCATGTATATCATTGAGTGCTACTGGTCTACAGTTTCTTAAAAGCTCCTCTTCTTTTTGCAACTTGCAGTACCTTGTTTGTTAAAAACCATTACAAATATACCTTTCTCCTTTAAGCCTAAATCCTTATAAAATAATAATGTAAATTGATCTTGGTGCAGTATTTGGTTTTGCTTTCTTCATAACTGCTTCAAGTTCTTGCAAAGTCATTTTTACCTATTTTTTCTCATACATTCTTATTCATTTAGTTTATACACCTTACTTTATTTACAGTTACATGTTTTTAGATTGCATTTTTCCATATATCTGTCTATTATCCCTAATAGAGTCTCCTTTGTTTACCTTATACCCCATCTTAAGAGGCATTTTCTTCCTCATCATAACTGTACTTGTTGTTCTGAGATAAGTGGAATGTCAACCCAAAAAAGATTATTTGTATTACAGCAAATCACAAAGTTCCTCTTTGTATGCATTTTTTTCCTGCATTGCTTGTTCGTTTGACTAACAAATGACGCCTTTCCCCACAGAAGTAATAGCATTTTGATTGACCTTTATATCAGAAAATAGCTCTGTGCTTTGAATGTTACATTTGGTAAATATACAATATCGTTTTCTCTAATTTTTGGTTGTACCCTCATTTTCCACCCAGCAGTCCAAATGCATTAATAGTCCGTTTTTATTCTTAACTTCAAACACTGCTTTACGTTTCTCTTTAAAATGTTCTCTATCACATATTTAATAGCACAGTATCTAAACTGAATGTCCAGGCTTCTCTTATTTTGTTATTCAAAGTTTTATGTAGCATATCTTTTCCAAGGCAATATGTATTGCTTATCTGAAGAACCATTAACAAACTTTTGTGCAAATTCAAATAATTTAGAAGTCACTTCATAGAAATGCCCTCTTCCTAAATGGATAATAAAGTGCATGCCCTTAACTGCAATTTCTAATATTTTAATTATAGATGTAAAATATCTCTTAACCATTAAGTCTGAAACTTTAAATTGTAATTTTAAGAAAATGGTCTGTGTTTTTATTTCATTTGGATTTGCTGCAACTACTACTGCATAATTGTTTTCAGGAATCCTTAATTCATACAGTATGCCTTGCTGACAGAGCATTACCTTGCATCAAAAATTATGGGCTGTGTCTATTCCTGTCAAATCTCCCTCATGTCATCCATGTGGCTATGGGATCACTAAGACTTTACTATTATTTAGAATGTCATCAGTTTATCACTACAATATCTTCCATCTCATCTGTCTAAATGCCTCAGATTGCAATTTGGGTTCTTCATTTTACATCCTCTAAAGTATTTCAGTCAGCAAAATATCCAAACTTCAGTGAAGTCAAAATACCTCCATTAACCTAATCCATAGTAACTTGCACCTTATTGTTCTAGTAAACACCTACAAGAGTTACCACCCTATATGAGTAGGGCATCATCCTCTACATGACAATATGAAGGGAATTTCCCCAGTGTCCTGGCACATTTCTTCATTGTCACTATTGAATATCACCTTTGATATTACTGAAAATAGGCTATGCCTAGTAGGGCTAACCCAGTCTACAAAAATAAATTATTAAGTAAATAAATAAATAAATAAATAATCATTTAGAGATTACTGCTTGCTCGGGTAATTAGGTCTACAATCTAATGTTTTGGATGCATGCTGGACTTGATATTGCTGACATATCTGATGACAAATTATATTACATGCAAGAGTCAGTCTCTTGGTCTGACCACTTCCTGGTCTCCTTTTTTTTTTAGAACTTCCCCTATTTATACTCCTAATCTTGAGCTAACAGAGTGTTGCAATATGAATAATCTTTCATCTTCTTTTCTTTCCTCAACTCTGCAGCAACTCTTTCTTGAGAACAATGCTGGCTGTCCTTATGGCTTTTTCAGTATCTATAATCAAGCATTGGCCACTGCGTTGGACATCCTAGCCTTATTTTATGAACATTCAGTCCCTGCTAGAGATCATGGGCCATGGTAAGATATGGAACTCTGTGAAAGGTGAAAGTTGCACCGTTGGTGGAGATGTGAGTTCGACACTCATTACCAGTCAGACATTCACCTACAAATGTGGAGTTATGTGCTGGGAGATTTCTGAAGTGGCAAACCAAGCTTCTATTGTAATTCTAAGGTTCATAATTGGGATTTTCAGAATTCTACCATTAGGTTATCTTTGGGAAGATATGTTAAATGTGAGGTTGTGATACCTTTTTGTAGTCATCCTGCTTTGACATTCAGGAAACTCAGAGTTAGTACATATAGTCCGTAGAGGTATGAGTGTACAGTTCCCACATTAAGGGGAGCGGGCAGGGCTTGCTGTCCTATAGTTACACTTTGTGTAACAGTGTACTTCACTATTTATTGTTTTACTTGAAGATCTGAGGTATATATTTGCTATTACTAGACTCAAAAAACTGAGTTTCACTCAATTCTATAACAGGGAGATACCAAACTCCAGCAATACATTTACCAGTCATGGACAAGCTATGCAACTGGCCTTTCCTGCAAACCATTGATGTTTTACTTCAGATCAGTGAGTGTTAGCTGCTTGGCTTTAAACTGGTGAGCTTGTCATCATTAAGTCAGCATTTCTCCACTAAATTCCATGCTCAGTACATTAGTGAAGGTTAGGAGAGCTTTTGCATGGATGCTGACTGTGTTTTGTGATTCTTATTATGGCAAGCTAATGTCAGTAATGTTAGGCATACACCTTACAATTTTTAGACTAAACGCACGTCCAACCAGGTTGATTGCTGCCTGCCTGGACTTTCTGGGCCCAGATGTTTTTCAGACCTTGGAAAGTCCCTATCTAAGATATTTCCATTATATAAGATCTTTGTTTCTCATGCTGAAAGAATAAATATTGAAATTATGAATTATGATAACTTTTGCACCACTTATAATTTACTATTCTTGGGTAATGTCATGAGAAAGTTGTATATGCATACCTTGAATCTAAGATCTCTAACTTGCAGTTCAAGGGTCTAACCTTCAGTCCTGACCTCCATCTACTTTGTCACGTTTTGCATGTTATACACGTTTATGTCAATTATTTCTGGGTACTCCACTTTTCAACTATATCCTAAAAAAACCTAAATGTACGTATAAATGTTATATTCACCTTTGCTAGTGAAAACCCATGTTTGTGTCTGAAAAGGACAGAGAAGGATCAGTTCACTTATCCGATTAACAACTATATAAATAAAAATAGATCCCCATCAGTCTATTTTTTCACTCATCATTGTACTGAGACTGTCCTCATTAGTGTGGTACATTATTATTATTATGGTAAGCAATCAGAGGAACTGCTCAGTTCTGGTCCAGGTTCATCTTTTAATGCATTCCTGTTGTTGAACATGGTATCCTGACTGAGTATTTTTCTTCCTTATATGGTCACTTCTCTACAATTCTAAACTAGTTTTGTCTCCTACCTATCAAGCTGTATGGGGTGATATGAATAATTTTTTAGAAATGTGTGAATATAACTGGATTTTAAGGTTTGAAGCAGATGTTTTTCCTGATTTGAATGATACAATTAGTATCAAGCCTGTTTTAATCAGAAAACAAATGCAATATCGTTGACTGTATGTTTTTATTGGATAGCTGTGTCTTATGACTAATTTGGTTTTGATATAAATAGCTGTTTCTTAATTGATGAGCTAAGCACTGATGAATGGTATATCCCAAAAGCTTTGCATTGGTATATGTTTTTATAATAAATTTTAGTGTGAACATGTCTATGTCAGTTTTTTATTCTTCTTAGTTCTTCCTGATAAAGTTCACCATATAACTGTCCTTTTATTTTAATAATGCATGGTTACATAATCAGAACTTCTCTGACAATTTAAAAGCAGACATTTTGAATGCACCTTTAGAGTGTATGAGTCCTTCCTCACACCCTGTAAATGAATCATTTTACTGTGGTGCTTGATAGACACAGTAAAAATGATGGCCTTTCTCCTGGAAGACAAAGTTCTGACTTATCAGGGCATTTTCTTGGCCCTTTGTTACACAGGTTCCCAAACAGTGAGATGACAGAAGCAAATTAATGATTGGGGTAGCTAAGATGCTTCATGTACCCAAGTTCTCTTACAACAAGGCATTTTGCTTTAAGGGGAAGAACAAACAAAAATCTTAGCCAAATAAAATCTGGGATCCAAAAGGAAATACCAAGAGGCTAATACTTCAAAACCAATCAAGAGGGGTTCCTTTCCAAAAAACAATCAACCCCCTGCAAAGGAATGGCTATGGAGAGTCACAGAGCACCCTTACCCTTTCCTGCCCAGCCTTTTCTTCCACCTTCCTCCAGGCTCACTCTCAGCCTTGCAAGCTGGCCACAAATAATTGACAAATGGGTTCTGAGAATAATATGGTGGGGGATACCCTTGTCTTTCAGGGGAGTCCACTACACCTATCAGACCAGGCAGAGCTGTTTCCTCCAATGTTTCATCCCATGGTTAAAGCAGGGGGTCATAGAATCAGTGCTTGTGATACACCAACGCAAAAGATTTTACTCCAGAGTCTTTTTGATACCAGAAAAGGAGCAATCCTACTGATCCATCCTATATCTGTCCTTTATAAACACCTGCGTAAAAGTTCTGAAATTCAAAATTCTCACTTTACAGTCGATCCTAGTGTTGCTTCCAGACCACTTTTTCATGTTGACTCTAGATCTTAAGGATGTTCCTATTGCTCCCAATTTCAGGGCATATACACATTTTCCCTTATTTAGACGACTTGCAGATTCTGTACCCAGGGGCTTGGAGATCTTAGAAAAGGTTGCATCCCTCCTTTCCCACTTGGTCATCAAATTTAACCTTCAAAAGTCCTTCCTCACACCCTCTAAATGAATCATTTTACTGTGGTGTTCCATTGACATAGCAAAAAAGATGGCCTTTCTGTGGGAAGACAAAGTTCTGACTTATCAGGGCATTTTTCTTGGAATTCTCTCTTTTCTAGATGTGACCTCAACAAGAGAGTTCCTCAGAATTTTAGGTCTCATGGCACCAATCATCTTCCTGATACTACTAGCCAGACTACACATAAGAAAAATGCTATTGTACTTGAAGAATTATTATACCCAGCTCCTTCATTTCTTGGATTTCCAGGTACTGCTACAGGAATTTGTAAACAAAGCAATTGTAGTAGTGGATGGATCAAATGTCTTTGAATCTAGGTCTCCCTTTCTTTCTTCAGTCTCCAGTCCAATCTGTCCAGACAGACTTTTCAGATTTTGTGTCAGAGGCCGTGTCCATGAGAGTTCAGGTACATGGCTTGTAGGGTCCTCAGGACATATCAAAGCACAAAAACATAAAAGAGATGTTGGCAGTGATTCATGCTTTAGAAGTTCTTCACCACATATAGACTCCAGGTCCTCTACTAGTGGTACCAGACAACACTACAATGATGGTACCTGAACAAGCAAGGGGGTACATAGTCATGCCTTCTTTGCTCATTTGCAGTGATGTCCTGGGAGTTGGCTGTACAGCATTCTCTGGCTCTCCAGGTCTCATAAATTCTGTCAGAGAAAAACAGATTGGCAGACAGACTAAGCAGATCCTGGACATATCCTCATGAGTGGAAGCTTCATTTAGAGGTCTTCGAGGACTTGATCTAGATGTGAGGAACATGTCAAAGAGAGAAGGATTGTAAAAATTCCATTCAAGTCAGCTGAAATCAGCATTCTTCAGTGCAGCTCCACACAGCTCAAAACAGCTCAGTGAAATGTGTTTAGACAGAGCAGAAATAGACACCTCACTCACTGGAGTTAAAAAAGGAACCCTTTTATAGTATAAAAGGAGAGAATTTCCTTGCATGCAGTACCCAGTACATGAATACAACTACTGCGGCACTGCACTCAGCACAGCTCTGCACAGTAAGTACTAAACACGAAAACAAAAAAAACAATGAAAAACAAATGAAATCAGAAGTCCACAAGCTTTAATCTACCTGTAGTCTAACTCACACTTAGATCAATTACTTCTTCTTCTTCTTTCAGCTTTTCCCGGTTAGGGGTTGCCACAGCGGATCATCTGTCTGCTCATGATTGGTAGTAGAGTTTTACGGTGTCGAGTTGCCAGCCAGGCGCCCAACCTTCCACAGAAGGCACACACACACACTCTTACCTAGGGCCAATTTAGAGTGTCCAATCCACATACTGCATGTCTTTGGGATGTGGGAGGAAACCGGAGCACCCGGAGGAAACCCACGCGACTACAGGGTCGACATGCACTACTTAATCCAAAATTACCTCTACACCAGCCCAAACAGATTTATTTAAAGCAGAACAAAAATGCAGAAACTTAATCAGGCAGTTCAGGAAACAGCTTTAAACTGACTAGATCATTTTCGCAGCTTAAATGCAGACACAAAAGGTATGTTCCGGGATTTTTCTCCAGTTTTAAAATCTTGCAGTTAGTCAAACAGTGAGTGCACTTACTGTAATAACAAGGCTGCACTATCTCTGTTCAGTCAGTATTAAAAAAAAAACAAAAAAACAAAAAAAAAAACAGAACCAATGAAAAACAAGTGATGTTTGAAGCCTAAGTATGCTAAGCTACCCGTGGCCTTCAGTAGTTAATCTATCTCTCACTTAGTTCAGTCACAACTTAATCCAGGATAGCATCTACACCACACCAAACAGATTTACTCTAAGCAGAAAATAAAATGCAGAAACAGTGTCAACCAATGTAGGAAACACCTCAAAAATGGCTTATCAGTTAGGCATCATGAGAGTGCATGATGCAGGCCTATGCAGTCATATCAGAAAAGCAAGGCTGAGCTACCCTTTGTGTGATAAGTATTAAACAAGAAAACAAAAGAACCAATGAAAAAACAAGTGAAAAATGAAGCCTGCCTGGTCTAAGATACCCAGCACCTGCAGCAATTAGTTATTTATTTTATATTTGTTGACTGGGATAATCCGACTGGATATATGTCCATTTTCAGTGGAGGCCAGGGGAGAAAAGCTCGAAGATCATTATACACATAGGACATTTAGTAAATACTAGTTTCATACAGGTTACAGACATAAGCAATACCAGTATTTTATACATAAAATACTTACTTATTACATTCAGGTTTAAGACACACTGAGCAGCAGTTTATACAATTGACCCTTCCTGGAATGGTGTGGGTAGATAAAGTAAAAACAGTTGTAGGTAAGGCACCTAAGTAATAGAGAGGACACTAGTCGGGATTAGTGCAAGAACATAACCAGTGTGTTTTGAAGTATTTCTTGAGTTTGTTTTTGAATAGGGTTAGCGTGGGTTCTAGAGTCAAGTCAGCCGGGAGTAAGTTCCATGTCTTTCCAACAGAGTTGGCAAACAGAGATCCCCCAGCTGAGTAGTTGGATTTGAAAGTTTGAACTAGGCATCTAGTGGGTGAGTGGAGTGGCTGGTTGCTACTGTAGGGGGGGTGATAATATTTTTTAGTGCAGGTGTATTTTCCGGTCAGTTCAAGCCACCCAAGGAGATCTAGGTTGTGCCAGTGGTGTGTCCAGTAGGCCATGCCAGTAGCAAATCTGGCAATGTGGTTATAGCAGGATGATAGTTTATTAAGATCTGTTTTGTTCAAGTTGGAGAATAGAGGTGAGGCATAGAGAAGAGTTGATAGTAGATGCGATTTGGCAATTGCAGTTCTAGCAAGTGGGGTGAGGAAAGATTTGATTCTGTAAAGAGAGATGAGTTTTTTATTGATAGTATTGATAGTTTGATTGATATGCATATCAAACTTAAGGTTGTTATCAACTATGACACCCAATAGTTTCATCTGGCCTTCCAGGGAGATAATACTGCCGTTGTTAGCTGCTATGTTGAAGAGTGGCAAGGGGGGTTCTGCGTTTGGGGAAGAAGAGAAGCAGCTTCGTTTTATTGGGGTTTAGGATCAAACATTGATTGGAGAGCCAGTTTTCCACTGTATTGAAGGTGTTTTGGGTTAATGTGAATAGATTAGCTGGGGAGGTGGCAGAACAAATCAAAGTGGAGTCATCCATATATTGAATGCATGTTGCATCTGGGATGACTGTATGAAGATCTTTGATAAAGATAGAGAAAAGAAGGCGTCCTAGTATAGAGCCCTGGGGGACTCCTAGTGTGATGGGTAGGCAGGATGATAGCTTCTCCTGCCATAGGACTGCCTGTTGCCTGCCCTCCAGGCAGGATTGAAACCATTGGAATGCATGGTTGTTTAAAGAGAAGGCCTTCAAGGTATTTATAACATTTGGTGGTCAACCATGTCAAAGGCCTTGGAAAGATCTAGAAAGAGTGCTGAGGATAGTTTGTTATTATTACGGTTGTAGTTTATAACATTAGAGAAGGAAAGGAGGGCAGAAGTAGCACTGTGGTGTGGCCTAAAGCCATGCTGAGAGTTGGACAACAGCTTGTTCTGTGTGAGGTACTGCATGACCTGTATGTGTACACACTTCTCCATAATTTTAGCTAGTGGTGACATAATTGCTATGGGCCTAAAGTTTGACAGTTCAGTGGAACTGCCTCCTTTATGTAGAGGTATGACATGGGAGATTTTCCATATAGTGGGGATGGTAGCTTCAGATACAGCTCTGTTGGTCAAGATTGAAATGGGGTATGCTATGGCGTCTGCAGCCTTTTGCAAATAGTCTGCAGGGAGGAGGTCGGCAGCTAGAGTGTTGGGTCTTAGTTTCTTAAGTAGGGCCTGAATAGGTTGAGTAGGAACAGGTTGAAAGCTGAAGGATGGCTGGGTACTAGGTGTGGCTGCATTTGAATTAGAGCCACTGGGAGTGAGTTTGTTGGCAAGATACTGGATAGTCTCTGTGAAGAACCTATTAAAGGGATTAGCAATGTCCTATGAGGATTTTTGGTTTGAAGCTGAGGGGGGTGGAGTGGTGGTTTGGCCTGGGTGAAGGAATTTGTTTATTCCTGGCCAGAACTTTTGAGGTTTATTTAGGTGTTTTTGTTGTAGATGGCAGTAGTAGTTCTTTTTATCTAAAGTTATGGATTTTTTAGTGTCATTCCTTAGCTGTCTAAATCTGAGTTGATCAAGTGGGGGTTTTGTTGTTCGGTAGGTGGCCCATGCTTTGTTTCCAAGTGTAATTTTGGATTTGGTATCTTTAGAAAGCCATGGTGCAATATTAACTTTGGTTCTAATAGAGTGGCTGGGAGCATGAGAGTCAAGAATAGTAAGGAATTTGGTGTTAAAGTATGCGACCGCTTCATCTAGGGGGAGATTTTTTAAGACTGAACAGTTGCATACCTTAAGTTCATTTTGAAACTTGGTGAGAATAAAGTTCTTATTGTTTCTTATTTTTCTATAGATGTGTTGGTAGGAGAAGTCTACCTTGAGCTTGATTATATAGGTGAGACAGTGGTCACTTAGGTCATCAGGCAAAGTGCCTGATTTTTAGAATTAGAGATGGTCATTGATGAGTATCCAGTGTAGGGTACTTTCTTTGCTATTGGGTTTTCCTGTCCTGGTGGGGGAGGATATGATCTGAGTAAACCCATAGAGGTTTACATAGGTTGTGGGGGTTTCAGAGGAACAAATGTTCCAGTCAATGTTGAAATCCCCGAGAACAATGGTTTCTTGGGAGTAGTTATTGGATAACCAATATAAGAAGTCTTCTAGGGTATCTGTGTTCCTCCCCGGGGTAATGTAGACACAGACAATGTCTATACTTTTGTTTCTGCTAATTTGTAGTTTTGTGATAAGATTTTCAGCATTATTGACCTGGGGTGGTTGTTGGTGACAGATAGGGTAGACTTGTAAAGTATGGTCACCCACCTCCCTTTCTAATGGTACGGTCTAGTTGAAGCATATTATACCCTGGTGGCAGAACCTCATTGTCCTTGGTGGCAGGTTTTAGCCACGTCCGAATGTTGTAATATCGACCCCAAATGTTCAAAATACGAAAATAGCAAAGCCACGGCACACCGATTTTTTTCCCAGGGAAAAAAATCGGTGGGCCGTTTTTGGGGCTTTGCTATTTCCTCCATTGTGGTGTGATCTTGGAGTTGGTATATTTAAGTGGGGGGTATGCAGGGCATAGCCCCCCATGTTGGGGGTGTGGGGGGAGAAGCCCCCACATTAGTTCAAGTTTAAAGTGTTTTTTTTTTTTTTTACCGGAACAGCGATTTTTTTTTCCCTGGGGAAAAAAAAATGCTGTTCTGTGTTTTCTTAATTCTTGGGTTTTGAACTTCATAGTTTGATATTACATTGTTCGAACTCCTGTGAGTTTGACGATGTAATATAGACCCAGATGCCTGCCATATAATAACCCCAAAGGACTGAACCTCCTCATTGCTTGTGGCATTTCTTTAAGGGCAAACAAAATATATAGTATTAATTGATCCAACTTTTTGGCATCCTCTTTCATAACATTTTTAAAAAGAGACGTTAATGCTTGGTTAAAATGTTCCTCTAACCCATGTGCTTGGGGATGGTACATTGAAGTTTTTAATTGTTTGGCCTTGACAGGTGTGCTGCATTATTCTGGGCAAAAATAGAGTCCACTGGTTGGTGGACATTTCCTTAGTATCCATACTATGGAAAATGATTAAAATACCACCATAGCTTTAGATTTAACACTGGTTTTGCCTAGAGGAATAGTCTCAGGGTACTTAGTCTCATAATGCAAAGTAACCAAAATGTATTGAAACACATTGCTGAATTTCATTAATAGCTCATCGATTTTCACAGCAATACAGAAAAAAGTCATTGCTATGATAGGTACTAAAATCAGAGAATTCTGAAGCCTGGGTTAGGGGCTAGCTGTTGGCATTTAGGGAGTGTAGTACAGAAATTTTCAACTTCCTTCAATATTCCTGGGCAGTAAATCCTTGCTTGGATCTGTGCTTTAGTCTTGTCTAATCTTGGGTGTCCTTTTATTATGTGATTATGTGATAACCTCATCACTAGATTTCAGAAAGGGCTCGACACTAACAGTTGATAAACTATTTTGTCTATGTCCTTATTAACTCTGTGCAATACATTATTCTGTGATTGAAAATACGGTTAAGAAGCAGGAACATTTTGTTCAGCTTCTTTTCCTAGAACTCTAGCTGTATTTGCCTTTGCTCTGCTCCACATTTCATCTTCCAATTTTTCCTTTTCAAGTTTATCTAACTTACCTAGAGGTCAGTCACCTTAACAGATTCTTTGTTGCCAGTCTGTCATGAGGTAGACAGCATTCCCTCCTCTTTTACCAATTCAGGGACTAGAGTATCACTATGTAGCTCTTTTCCTAAAAAGGCAGTTCACATCAATATTCATAAGTGTTGGTTGCTGTCTCTACTTATTTGTGTTTCTTGTTCTTTTCTTTTATAAGCCTGATGTATAAAACCCTCTTTTTTCTCTTTTAGTGTTCCTGTATTTGGCTCAGCAGGAATATCATTATGGTTCTGTTGATAAGTTTACGTTGCCTATCAGTATATATTACCTTCTCCATTTACGTTTCTTTCTTCAGTTCCTCTCTCTTTGTCTCAATGTGAGTGAACACCACCACATTCTCACTTTCTTTTTCCTCTAGGTTACTCTTCCTCTATTAATGTTAGGAAGCACCCCTCTCGCTTGTTCTTTTTTGTCTGTAGGTTGCTTTCCATCTGCAGAGGTATCTCAGAACAAAATTTATCATCAGTTTTACTTCTCTACTGTGTTTCAGATATGTTTTCTTCTCTTACTTGAGTTTTTTGTTTTACACTGACATAAATGGGCGAACTGCAATAGGATACTGTTTCCTTCTGTTTTACCACATTAGTGAAGTCTTTCTTAATGATAAATTTCTCCTTCTCACCTCCTGCTTAAAATTCTCTGTTTTGGGGACATTCTGTTTTAGCTTGAAAGAAAGTTTAAAATTCTTCTCAGGTTGTACATTTGCCATACTTTGCAACTTCATTTCTTGGAGTACACCTTTGCAGTGAGCTATCCCTTCTCTTCAGTTTGACTAGTTACTTACACTCCATGCTTTGCAACATTTTCAGACTGCAATGTGTTACTGTGTAATTCCTTTCCTTCTACTGGTTCTACTGCTAATACTTGCCTATCTCTTTAAAGGGTCTAGGTTCTGCCCCTCTGTATCCTTATACATATTTTTGTAACTTTAAGGTTTCCTAGCACGATAGCTTGATTTTTGTTGGATTCATACCCTCTTATTAATGTATCAAGTGGCTGATTCTCCCTTTTCCCTCTTAGGCATTGGTGTATCTTTAGGCTTATTCACTTGCTGATTCCCCTTCCCATACTAAGGTGGTCTATCAAATGGATTAATGTGTTTCTATTCCCTTCACAAATCTTTAAAGTGAGGAAATATTTCCCTATTATCACATCACATGTTAAATTAGGAGCTATAGCAACAGGATGAACTACCTTTCCAAACAAAGTTTGTACTTTTCCTTGAGTAATGGGATAGTGGTTACTATCTCTATAATTGCAGACTACTTCAAATGCTTTTCTTATTAAGGGTCTTACTTTTACATATGTACCGCTCCTCTATGAGCATGACCATATTACCTGAATCTAGTAATCTTTGCAGTTCCTTGCCATCAGTTAAGACATTCCAATTGATCTACCTTATAGTGGCACAACAGCTGGTTTTGCAGATAATTTATCAATTTCCATAGATTCAGTATCAGTAGTATGCTTTTCACTGATTACAATTTTCACAGGTCTAGCATTGTTACCATTACTATTATGAATCCTTTTCCCAGATGTAAAACAAAGAAACAGAGTAGGCCTACAGTAATGCTTTTGGTTTATACTTTCTGTTTGTTACCAGAATCTGACACATACTTCATCATATGTATAGACTATTCAGTTTTAAACATTGTTTCACTGCATAACAATCTCTATACATATGCAAAAACATTTTTAGCATCCCTAGGGTCACTTGGAAACACCCATGTTTGTTAAGAAACAGGCAAAGCCCTCTTAATTCTTTCAGTGGATAACATTTCTATCATTTTAATTTTAGTATGTTGATTGTCAGGATCTAGCATAATGTAAGTAGAAGTTTTAAATCACTTAATTGAGATCTTAACATGTTGTGAAGATAAAATGTCTAGCTATGAAACATGTGAGCCTGTGTCTCAGAGGTAACACAAGTTTTAGCTAACAATGTCTTATTTATTTTACATTTTCTTGATCCTGTTACTTAGACCCTTCCATGCATGAAGGCTTTTAAAGGCTACTTGGGTAGATGGCTGAGGGAATTCTAGCCCACTTACCACTGTCTCATCTCTCTTGTTGGATATACAGTTTGCAAGGTACCAGGTACACCACTACATCTTCCTCCCTGGATAGTTATTTAATTGGTGGAACTGCCTTTTGTATTACCATGAAACTAGAAACTACCACCTTCTCCTCAGCTGTAACAGTAATGGACTGTAGTACTTGCTGCATGGTACATCATCTTGGCAAAATGACAGACACAGGTGTACTCTACAGAAAAGTTCCAAGAGTTCTGTTAGCAAAGCAGATTAAAGCTGTGAGCTGATAACAAGCTAGTGGTTCAGGGTTTGATTCCCACAGCCTTCATTTTTCCACTGTATAACTTTGAGCAAGTCACTAAACCAGAGAGTGCTTTGGGGCAGCTGTGAATTTGGGAAAGGCTCCTTAATGATCTCCTAAACTACATTTCTAGTTAGTATGAACCTCAAACCCCACAGGGGTGCTGGCTCTCAAGTTGGGAAAACTATGCTCAAACAGGTGGTCATTTTGCAGGCAATAAAATATATTAATTCAGGTCTTTTGGTATGGAAAAATGTGTCAAAATATGCCAACTGCAACCTGCAGTGTGGAATATAAAATGCAGCAGAGACTATCAGTCTATAAAATAGCATGATTTTGCTGAATGCAAACAAAAACTTCAGGCTGTTTCTAAATAATTACATTGAATAATAAAACAACATAAATCACCTTTAAGCAGTTCATATGCCAGGGACAGGGCTTCTTTCAGCAAGTCTCTCTGAGCTTTTCAGCAGCTCACCATTTTTTTTTTTGGTTTTCCTTGAATGGGAAAGATGACCAAATTTCTTTTGACGTCTTTTTTGAGGACTGTTATTACTCTGTAGTGCATCACCATGAGCCACTGCTCTGTGCACAACCCCCCCCCCTTAGGAAGGACTTGATGCTCTGAACTGACTGACTGACTTCAGCCCTCCCTTTTGTACACCATTGTTGTGGCAGGGCTAGTCACCGAGCTGTCTAAACCTTGGCTCAAGATGATTGTCACTGCTGAAGGTACACCCTGACCCCATGTAGAAAATGAGAAAAGAGGTTTAGGATGGACGAATGGATGGATGGATGGATTTTGTACACCACTGATTGACTACATTAATGACAAAACTGTGAAAACCTCCTCTAGCTAATACTTTAAAATTTCTGCCTGTCTTAAAGGCAAAAATCAGGTAAGAGCTTTATTTATAAAAGATTACCACAGCTGTTTTATACATATAATATTTTCATTAACATTATCTGCATTCTCTTATGGCAGTTTCAGATCATTTTGGCATACCACACTGTAAGAACTGCCACATTTTGTTACAATGTGCTGTATCTGCACCCAAGAAAATTACAAGCAAAAAATCCACTTTACTGAATAGATCAGATTAAGCACTTTCGTTCACATGGGACTTTCATCAGAAATAGACACTGGCTAAAAAGTAACACATTCACTGAGGTAGTAGATGAGACAGGTGTGGACCCTACTATGCAAATGACCCAACACCTGATGTTTCCAACTGTGGATTATGAACCACTACCAGCCCCATGTTGGCAGAGTACAAAGTCCCTAGTGGTAGGAGGGGTACAATTAACTCTTTCAGATAATAAGAAACAAAATAATGCATATTGCCTAAAACAGCAGCACCCAAATGTTAAATGTAATCTGAAGGTAGCCAAGAAGCCAGTGCAAAGTCCTGAGCACAGGGCTGTTACTCTAGTAATGCTGAGCTCCAATAAGTAACTAAGCAGTAATGATTTTCATTATATGTAACCAAACAATTTTACTGTCATAGAGCCCAAGCTGTGTACAGTTGAATACACACCGAGAAAAGGAGAAAAGGAGAGATGTAACTGGTTGTCATCAACATAACACATTAATGGTACAACCCTCTTCTTACACAATCTCCTAGGGCAGCATAACACTATGGAAAATAAAAACCTTAAAGTATGGAATTCTTTGCTATGAGGGACATGGGTAAGAATAATTGATGTGTAACATCTGAAGATAGATTGACAGTGGTTCTGTGACTCATCCCATCCCAGTGGCAGTCAGTCTCATCGAGGGATGGGTCACAGATTTATGCATTTTTGGTAACTCATAGATTAATGGAAGAACTGAACATGGTACAATAAAGTAGTTAAAAAGATATGATAGATATATCATTCTATTGAATAAATATGTTGCATATTTGAGTAATACCACAGATTTTTTTAAAGTTTAAAATGAGCTGTTCCGCTGATCAAATTAACATTTTAGATGTTAAATTAACTAAGTATGATGGTGTTCTTAGTACAACGGTCTATAGGAAACCAATGCATGCAAATAAGTATATAAATAGAAGTAGTATGCATGCCCCACACATCTTTAAAGGAATTATGAAAAGTCAGTTTACTAGGGTTAATAGACTGAACACTGAGATATTTCAGTGTAAGCAGCAGATGACAGAAATGGCTTTGGAAGTTAAAAGAGGGCATAATGAAAAAATGATAGATGAAATAATAAAAGACGTTTTGGATGCAAGAAGTGGAACAGCAAAATCTTTATTTGATGAATCTGTGGATGGCAGGTCAGATACTGATAAGCAACGAGGGAGTGACAAGAGCAAAATTAGATATGTGACAACATTTAATAGGAGAACTAATAATGTTAAGAAAAGTATTCAGAAGAATTGGGGTATTTTAACCACCACGCCTAAATTAAAATCTTTTATAGATGATAAGCCAAACTTTGCTTACAGAAATTGTAAAAATTTGAAAAGAAAGTTATGTTGTAAAGATTTTCAGATAGTGACCACTGGCAAGATAAACAATAAACATGGCACTTCCCCATGCCATGGATGCACTTGCTGTAGAGAGATTGTTAATAGCACTTTTGTACACCCATCAACAAAGAAGACATATTATTCTAAATGCTATGCCACTTGCAACACTACCTATGTTGTTTATTTAGCTACGTGCTGTAAATGTCCAATGTTTTTATGTTGATAAGTGTAGTCTGAAATTTAGAGATCGTATTACTGAACAAACGTCCGATATACATAGGAATATTCAGATGAATGCTTTAGCCAAACATATTCTAGATACTGATTCTGCACATATTTTTAAGTTTAGAGTTATTGATGTAATAAGTAGAAACATTAGAGGGGTGATAGGAATACATTTTTAGAAATGTGTGAATATAACTGGATTTTAAGGTTTGAAGCAGATGTTTTTTTCCAGTTAGTATCAAGCCTGTTTTAATCAGAAAACAAATGCAATATCGTCGATTGTTTGTATGTTTTTATTGGATAGCTGTATCTTATGACTAATTTGGTTTTGATATAAATAACTGTTTCTTAATTGATGAGCTGAGCACTGATGAAGGGTACATCCCGAAAGCTTTGTGCTGGCATATGTTTTTATAATACATTTTAGTGTGAACGTGTCTTTGTCAGTTTTTTATTTATGTAACCATGCACACTGTCTTAGTATAACAGAAGAAACAGCATTTTTCAAAACTGTAACTGTACACTCAAGCCACCACTCAAAGCATGTTTTGAAACCTGAGTCATATTAGAAATGATTTCATTCATATGGGATTTCTGTTCTGCAGGTAAGGATGTATCAAAATCAGTGTGCACACTGTAAAATAAATTTCCACATGTAGTCTTGATAATTTAACATTCTAAAGACTACATCACTAGAAAGAGACATCCTTTTGACCAAAGGATCTAATCACGTTCCCTCTTTATCATGGGACATTGGATTGGATGAAGCCAAGGAC
This sequence comes from Protopterus annectens, assembly GCF_019279795.1. NCBI lineage: Eukaryota > Metazoa > Chordata > Ceratodontiformes > Protopteridae > Protopterus > Protopterus annectens. The sequence goes on along the minus strand of NC_056734.1, from coordinate 355,513,108 downwards.
TTTTTATTTGAGCAGGCAGCAGGGAGGCCACTGCTGGGTCAGCAGTCAAATGAGAAAAGCAACCTGACATATCCAAGGAGACCCTACATTTTTTTCTGAGCCTTTTTAGGGAGTGCTGGAACAGATACTGGTGTCTTGCAGGCAGCTTCATAAACACCTTCCAGGGCAATTAAGAGAGGAGGGATAGCCGTACAATTAGGCATTTCGTCCTGTATAAGGTTATATATCCTGCCTATCTCTGGGGTAGTTCTCGACTGCTCCCAATCAAAAACTTCACTAAATCTAACATTCATCTGAGGAAAAGTGAACAAACACTTCTTTTAACTTAAGTTCAGACTGTCCTTCCAAAGAATCAGAGTGACTGGACTCATTGCCAGCTGGGAAATCACCACTGTCCTCATCAGGTTTTTTATCATTCGCTGAAACAACAGAAGGGTCTCTAACCAAACTAGCCCTAATACCATGTATGGAAACGCAACCATCATAATTATCTGTCTGCAAAACACACAGCCAAGGAAACCACATTAGCCTACTAAACAGCTATGATCGGATTATAAGCTATATGATGAAGCTTCTGTTTCTTTTTCTTGTAAAATTCATTAGTACTTAAAATATCTGGAGACAGAGTATTATATCTGTCAGGGTGTCATAGCCCAGACCAATCCTGCACCTAAAGAGTTGGTTCTCCCATACATGTGCCAGGTACTGGAACAGCCTAGGAAGATATGTCTAAGGCCCATTCCATAGTGACTGGCAAAGCTACACTAGAGGGAGATAGGGCAAAAGATAAGTGGTCTGCAGGATAAGCAGTGGCCCCAACAAAATCACTAACCATATTCTGGGGCATATTTCTACTTTCTTTTTCTTTTTAGGTGCAACTGGACTTGATGGAGGGTATCAGCGTTTGGAGCCATCAAGTCAGGGGAAAGAACACCAGCCAAAATAATAAACTCACACTTCTGGATAATGCATCACAATAAGCACTTAATGTTTATAGTAACTAGTAAAAAGTATGTCCACATACAACTAAACTCCGACAAACTGTCCTGTTGCCACAAAAAAAGTCTGAAATATGTCCAGACTTCTTTTACAACTGACAGAAGTTAAAGAATTATCAGTATTCGAAGTCCAAACAACAAAGTAACCAGTGTTAAAAATTAGCCCTAAAATAAAATTTAATAGCAATTTAAACTATATTTTCCTGCCAGACAGAGACAGAGAAAAATATCCATAACACATTCAAATGACTTCACCTGTGTAAACAGTCATGATCCTATGTTATATACAGAGTAAATCCATACATATAGTAAACAATATCATCTTTTGACAGGAAAAAATCCAAGCTCTGCAATATTTCCTGTCAAAAGATGACAATAAAGTAAGGTAATAACAGAAAAGACAGGCGCGATTAATTTGTGGTTATCACTGCTCGAATCAACCTCTAGTGCTAACAGTAAACATGCACTTTGCACTTTTGACAGAAAACACTGAAAGTTTTCTCAGAAACAGTAAAAACAAGCATTACCAAAGACAGAAACCAAATAAACACTGCTTCAAGCAGAAATTCCAAGAGGAATTACTGTAAACACTGACAGAAATAAAATTTTGAAATAAATATATAAAAAATATAAACTAGAAAGAGAATAATAAATCTAATAATAAAATGAGAGGCAGAGAGTCCCCAAATGGAGCTTATCCGAGCAGTAAGCTGGAAAAAATCAGCACTGGATCCTGTGAGGAGTCATAGGATTTTCTTTTCTGAATGATAGAAAAAGACTGAACATTCACTTCCTATGACAGCTTCCCTCTCAAGATATGCTTAGACAATCAGCTGTCACAAGAAGATAGACAGAGGGAAGTCAAAGCTTTTGAAAGCTGGGCAGTATTGGGTTAACTTGGCAAATAATTCAAAATACAACCGAGGCAGTACAAAGGATAAACATCAACATTTTAAAATGTGACTGTTACCCAATGTCTAGGGTAGATGAACTCATAGAAAGGCTGGAGAAGGCAAGATTTTTGACCATATTATATATGATAAAGGAGTACTGGAAAATGCCTAAAATAGCTGAAGACAGGTTAAAGACAACATTTCAATATCAGAGGGCTTTTTTTCAGAGTACTGTCCTTTCTTTGGTGGTATATACTTCCCTTGCAACCTTTCAGAAATTAATAGTTACATTCTAAAGCCCCACAACTAGTCAGGTTTGATCATATTAGCCTGAGTGTACGCATTAAAAAGCAAAAAGTCATGGACCTTGAGAAGTCATGTAGCTGAAATACTGTATGTCCTTAAGGGTTCATTTGCATATATCCCATGATCCCATGTCACTCCATTACAGGAGGTTTAAGGTATTACTTAGTGAATAGCTTAACTTGGCTGGGTTTTTCTGGCAACATTTTTATCCTTGGAGTTTATATATATATATATATATATATATATATATATATATATGTGTGTGTTTGTATGTATATGCATACCTCTCAAGTATACCTCATTACAAGGAACGTACCTCATTTGGGTTGTAAAAAGTTCATGTTCCTCAAAGTTCCTGGAAGTTCCACATTGAAAGACTCTGTCACACATTCAGTGTTAGGAATTTTTTTAAGTGAAATCCGTGGTAAATAGAAATAAATCATATTAATTCATTAAAAGATCTTCTTTATAAGTAAAACCAGCATATTTTAGCCATCCTATGGCCTACCTAGTTGAAACTGTTAGTAAACCATTAGTATGTGTTCCACATTTTGCCCATTTGTTCCACATTATGAGGGCTGGTGTTCCTCATTTTGGAGATGGAAGGTTGAGAGCTATGTGTATATGTACACACACACACACACAAACATATATATATATATATATATATATATATATATATATATATATATATATATATATATAAAAGATATAAGCTAACATGTGTAGTCACAAAATGCTGCAGGGATCCAAAAACTTAAGGCAAAAAAAACAAAAATGTAGTACAAGAGTTTATTAAAAATTAGCTCCAAAAACACCCAGACCAGTTTTGTTAAAACTTGTTCAGTGGGTAAAATAGCAACCTAACCTGGAACATATAACTTCCCCACTGACATCACCTGATACAAAGGCACCAACAAAAAAATGACATTACACAGGGAAACTTCCTGAAACTTATAAATTGCAAAAATAATCAACTTGTTTTTTTTCATCTGATCATATTCAACCTCTTGTTGTTCCAGGAAGGTGAACTTGTATATTATATTAGCCATTAAAGTGCATCCAAATGCCACTTGTTTTCATCGCTATTGTTTATATTCTACTTAAACTGCAATTTACTGGAGAGCATGGAATAAACATTTGATAACAATTAAATATTTTGATTTTTTTTACTGATGCTCATTTAAGCTTTGGTTTGAATGTATAATTTTCAACTGTCTTTCTACTTTTCTGGCATATACATATTTATTTATGTTTTGTGATTATATTTATACTTTAGATGTCTCAGGAGGTTTAGCAAAACCAGCCTAGATGTGTTTATAGCTCCTTTTTAATAAACTCCGATACTGTATTTTTGGTCCTTGGCTGCTGGATTTTTTTGTTAAGCATCAAAACACAGGTAATTGATGCTTCTACTTCAAGAATCTACTGAATGACAAACACAAAACATCAAAACAAAATAATGACAAAAGGAAAACAGTATCCTTTTCCAATCGATTAACAAAAACCCTGCCACTACATACACATATACTTTGAATAGTTAACTTACCCTGCCCCTTCCTCTAACCCCAACCCTACTCCTTTTCTTAAAAACCCTTTCTATAACACTACCACTACAAAAGACAGACACCACATACAGCAGCAACATGCTTGCACATCAGTAAATCTATCCCCTACCCTGTTACTCAAGCCGTCATCCACAAACACACCCATATGCACTCCTACCCTTAATGCCGAATATTTTGGTGTGTGTGTATATGTATATATATATATATATATATATATATAAGTTTCAGCATTAAAATCCTAATCTGACACTTTCCTTACCACAAATACTCAGTCTTCCATCTTCCTTCTATTGTCATCACCAGCACTCAACAGTGAATACTCTCAATGAATTTTCCTCATATATGTTTACACATACATACATACATACATATATGTATATATATATATATATACACACACACACACATATTGTGGTAGAAAGTAATATATATATATTTGTTTTATGTGTTCCATATGTATTCTAGTGTTTTCCATTTTGTTTTAAGTGATTTACTGAAGGTGAAGCTGAAGGTGAAATATGCCTCTTTAATCCACTCCAATACAGCATTCTTTATCTGAATACACATCAAGTTCAAAGCGTATACACAATATGCTCAGGGACTTTCTACATGTCTCTGAAAGTTACACTATACTAGACCCTCTGAGAGTCTCCTATAAAAGGAACAACTCTAAATATGAGACATTGCAACAAAAATGATATGACTAAAAGTGGAAGTGACCTTTGATTGTATATTTGCTAAATTTAACTAAAGCATTTTCAATACTGGGATATTCGTAAAGGTTACTACAAGGTGTACACTATACATGTACACACTGAGTAATCTTTCTGAATGAATAGACAACACAAGCATTGTGGTAGGGCTGTTCGTAAATTCAGAAAAGTTACCTCAAAGCGTATTTAGTGTTAACCTTTATGAATCCCCCTTGTTGTCAATTTTGTAATGGCATGTGCCTGATGCATTGCAGTGTTTACAACCAAATGTGAATCCTAGAAAAGTGAACTCGGCGATGAATCAAGCAATGTATGCCACAGCGGTAAAATTACTGAAATTGTTGCTGAAGGCCCAGAAGATATTGAAACTTGGTTAGCCTCAGTGGAAGGAGGGAAGACAGTGTATTGGCGTAAAGATTATTTTGAGGCATATATTTATCGGATACTTAGCTTCAACCACAAAAATAGCTAAGGTTTTCACAATACCCTAAAAAAAAAAATTCCCTTACATTTAGAAAACTTTTTGTACTTTGACAACACTACCAAAAGTTTTCTTTCTAAATCTTTTAAGATTTTTGTATGCAGTCATGGTTATGTGCCATTGCAAGGAGATTACATTAACACTTTATAGTAACACAACTAGGAAGAAATGAAAATTCCAGGGGATATATCTTAAGAGGCTACTTAATTTTTCAGTTGTACTTGAAAATTATCTTCACGCCATTTTAAGCCCTCTGTGCAGCTGAATACTAAGTAGATCTTATGGTCAACATCTTTGAGGTTGTGGCCCAGACAATGCACATTTTACAAATGTTCTGGCTTCTCAGTTATGGTTCTGTAGTTACTTCAATGAAAAAAAAACATTCTAGAAGTTTCTTCAGAAACTGAAATATAACACAATGCTCCAGGTCAATAAAGAATATTCTTAAGTGGAATTTCTGAAAAATCAGCAATTTGAACCAAAATAGTAGTTACAGTAGGAATTCCCCTGCCTCTCTGGTGGTAAAAACTGAGGTACAGGGGGCCACCACTTCTTTTCCAATAATAGGATAATAATAATCAGTGTTAATGTCAATGATGAGGAAGGAGATCACTGATGGTAACTAACTGGAAATCTACCTTTGTGCCTTACCTTGAGACACAAGTTACCAAAATACAGAAATTCTCCTTTTTGTTATCACCACACACCTAAACCAGTTCTAGGTTGTAGGAGCCACAGCCAGTTTTGGCATGCAAAGGGCATAACATAGAACTAGATAGCACGCCAGTCCATCAACGTAAATACATGTACATACGCATATACACACACACACACAAATTCACAAGATACATGTGCACACTACATACACACACACACACACACACACACACACACACACACATATATATATGTACAGACACACACTCACATGCAGACACACACACACACACACATACATACATATGTACAGACACTCACTCACTCACACACACGCACACACACACATACATATGTACAGACACATACAGACACACACACATGCACACACACACACATACACATACATATGTACAGACACACACACACACACACACACACACACACACACACACACACACACACATACATATGTACAGACACATACAGACACACACACATGCACACACACACACATACACATACATATGTACAGACACACACTCACACACACACACAAACATGCACACACACACACACACACACACACACACACACACACATACATATGTACAGACACATACAGACACACACACACACACATGCACACACACACAGACACAAACACGCACACACGCGCGCGCACACACACACACACACACACATACATATGTACAGACACACACACACACACACACAGACACACACACACACACACACACACACACATCCACATACACACACACACGCACATACACACACACACGCACATACACACACACACATACATATGTACAGACACACACACACACACATGCACACACATACGCGCACGCACACACACACTCACTCACATACACACACGTGCACACACACACACACACACACACTTATTCACCTAGTGGCAAACCAAGCACTGCCAGTTCAGTTAACTTGCATAGCCTTACGATGTGAGGGAGGCCACAGCCACTGACAAAAAGCCACACAGACACAAGAAGAACATGTAAACTCAACATAGAAGACCCTCCTTCTGGGAACTAAACTAGATAACCAAGCACTGTGAGGTAAAGAATTTAACTATTGCACCACATTACTGTCCAAAACATAAAATGCCTGCCTATTTCAAATGGATATTAAAAAACATACAACTCTAGTGGCTTGAATAATTTTATTTTCTCAAAACAAAAACCCAGTCTTTGTTTATGCATTACCTACACCTTTATTTGAAAGATACAAATTAAAAAAAACATATTTAATGTTGTCTTGCCACCATTTGCTTCCTTAATTGCAAATAATCATGGATACCTTATTAAACAAAACAGTCTCTTTAGATAAAATAAATGCCTTTCAAAACATCGTAAAAAAACTTGAAGAATTATATAATGGAGAGCCATGAACAAAATGCTTGGACTAAATCCTTTTTATACTTATACATAGATATAAGTGAACCACTTCATAGACTCTAGTCTCATCAGGACAAACTAATGTTTTATATGGTATTGGCACAACAAACGCAGTAGTAACTGCACATCACACAACAGTCATTTTGCAGACACAGCCCTGGGTAATTAGCCACATCTTTGAGTTTGAATTGTGTGTGTGTGTGTGTGTGTGTGTGTGTGTGTCTACATGTGGATATAGTATACATAAGCAAGTCATATCTGTACTGTATATATTTGTAAATGGTTAACTATTTTATACGATTTTGCACATAACTATATCCATCCATCATAAAATTACATATTTGAAATGTAGTTACTAAAGTACAAATTACACTGCTTTGGGTGCAAAAGGCTTCATGCATGTGTCATTACTTGGTGCAACATTTGACAAATTTGAAACATCTTCTGGTATATAAATTACAGTTTATGCAGAGGTTTATAAGCAGGAGTCTACAAGCTTTGCAGGCTTATCCACTGATCCTGATTTATCATTTATATGAGGAGTTAAAAGAAATTCTAGCTGTGCGGTTTTATCAAGTCGATCTTTGGTAGTAGCATTTCTCCAAAAGTAATGAAAGTGTATTGCAGAGTTCACTCAGGAAAATCCCCAGAAACCACCGGATCTTTATTTTCTGGCAGCAGTATAATTCTAGCAGGTAACTGGAAAGAAAATAAATTCAAATGTTAAAGTTGTTACATTAAAAAATGAAATTATTTGAAATCATGGATGCTTTTGCTACACAGTGGAATACTATGATTCTTAGTCATAAATGAAAACTTTCCAAAGCATTTAGAAAATTGTTAAATTAAGGTTCAAAATGACTAAATCTTAATGCAAATATGCATACTACTGACACAGAAAGAGCATTGTACAAGCAATATCATGTGCTGGTCACTTAATTAAGGAAAATGCATTACTATGATCATTATTATTATTATTTAACTGCATTGGCCTTGTAGGTCAGAAGCCATTTTCTAGCAATTTATAATGTCTCAATAAATAGTTACACAAACCTACTCACTTATCCTTTTTCACCCTCTGCATTGCTGTAATAATCGCCGCCAGAGTACATTACATATAGCATAGCTACATTGCATATCACCTAATTTCTGATTACATTATTTGTTTAAGTACCACTAGAATGCTAGGCCAAAGGTTGTAGTCCAAGTGTAAAACTACAGACTATACTACTGTGCTGAAGATTATGCTGATGGTGTCTTACTGAATGACATTTCCAATATCTACACGCTGTCATTAAACTCATAAAAAGCTTGTCATCCCTAGAGCTCTCCTCAAGCTTCTATAACTCAGAGTATTGGCAGAAGGCCTTTCAACAAGTAGAAGCTCTTCTACATCTGTCAGCTACATGTGTTCAATACAGCAAACCTTGTAACACATCAGTTCACAAATAACAGAATATTTGTTTACTGGGAAAGTCTGACTAGGACAGAGCCCATTTTCAGTGGATGCCTGGGGAGAAGCACTCCAGGCATGTCTTTGGAATATTAGAGAAACCTGAGTACCCAGAGGAAACCCACACGAATACAGGTAGAACATGCAGATTCCACACAGAAGACACCTCAGCCAAGAAATGAACCAGAGAACCTCTTGTGGTGAGGTGACAACACTAACCACTGCACCACTGTGCCACCCAAGAGAGTAAATACAAACTTTTTAGAAATGCATACACTTGAGCTTTTTTATGAGCTAATGTAAGAAGTAAAAGAAAGCATTTTTGCAGTGGAGGCAAGTTCTCCTGCACCCCCATATCACATTTACTTTATTGTTTTCATCCGAAGTCAATGCACCTTGAAGAAAGAGTGATAACTGGCATGTAATAAAATGCTTGGGTGGAATTTACAGTCAAGTTGCATAAACTGCAATGGGTACTCCTGTAGTCAGTGGTCATGCTCAGGGTGGTGGCGAGTCACAGATATATTTCCACAGCAGCATAGCAAGCAATGATGTGCATTATAATATGTACGCAAATGACAGACTTGTGATATGCAAATGAAGGCATGTACCAAAATGAGACATTAATGATACGTAAACTTAGGTAAGTAAAACGGTGCCATAAGTCATAGTCATAGCCTGTGGAACTTGTGCCCCAGCCTATACATCTCTACAAAAGACCAAAGCACATGGGAAATATCTGTTCTGTGGACAGTTACAATGTTCAGAATCATCTTCTCATACTTAGCATCACCAGCTCCCATCCCAGCAGTGATATGTGGTGAATGGTGACAAAAGAAATGCTACACAGGTAGTGTATGATGAACACAATCTGTCTGATCAGGACATAGTTGATTAGCTGGGATACTGGAAGGTGCACATTCAACATTTATGACCCACATGTAGAATCTGCAGGAATTTCTGTGGAGAAACAGGTATGCATAGCACTCACTCTCTAAGCTACTGGCATCTTTCAGACATATTAGGTATATCACAGGCATAAGCTACAAGAATACTAAGCAAGTTCCTCATAGTCATGCTACTGTGTATGGACGAGTTTACCTCATTTCCCAAGACAGAACAGGAGAAAGACACCATTATGCATGAAATCTATGACATCACACTTCTCCCAGAGATACTGGGTACCATAAATTGCACACGTGGCAATAAAGGCCTACTTGGTCTACACTCACACAATTAAGTCAACAAAAAAGCTACCACGCTGTGAATTGCCAGATGTGTATAGTGCACAGGGGATGATTACGAATGCATTTGCACAACACTGAGATAGTTGTCATGATTCACACATATGGCACAAGCCACTTATATCACGAGTGTGATAGCAAGGTGACTTTCCAGAGGAATAGCTGGTTGGTAAGTGCAGGCACTGTTGGTAAAATAGATGCTGTCTCCCCAAAAAATATAACTGTCATGTGCTGCAGACCATGATGGTTACCCACTTGCACTGTGGCTTATGACACCCAGAGTCCAGAGAGCATTGACAAGCTCTAATAACACATGGCAGAAGCAGAGATAAGGGGACATCATATGTTCATAGTTTTAAAGGATGTTGCTAATCATGTGGTCTGACTGATTTGTTCAGGCTGAGAAAATCAAACCATGAAATATAGGAAGCAGTTTTTTAACAGCTAATAGCCTTAATCCTGTATGCTAACTGCCACACTATTAATGATTCTTGTCTCCCTAACACAGGTAAGAGTGACTGTTTATATAGATCTGTTGTGTATGATTGAATTAATTTAATGTCAAATTGAAAACACTGACAAAAATTTTGAGCATACACAAAACCAAAACCAAAAAAATATTGAATGAAATAATATTGAGAAAGGAAAACTATTTATTTTCCCGATATTAACACTACTCCCCCATAACACTAGCATGAAATTCATCTGAATAGTGGCAGTGTTACAGGAAGGTTTTAATGATGTTAAGGTGTAGGTTTAGCATTGAGGGAAGGGGCAGCATTAGGGTTAGGATTAACACCCATTACTAAGGTGGTGCAGGGTGGGTGGAGCCCCCTGCCCTCTTTAGTAATAAATGCAAATCCTAACCCTAAATACTCAGGGTATATAGGTGAAGGAGACATATGACTCCTGATGTAAACATAAGATAGTAACAGCAGAAAGGTTTGCAGTGTAAGACATTGAGAGACACACACATTCCTTATTGTTATGCATAGTTAGAAGGCACACCTAAGCACAATGTGAATTGTAGTACACCAGAGTAATGTTTTTCCTGCCTCAGATTGAGCAGCACACCTTTAAATAGCTAAAACAATACATCTTACCACACAAATGTTGATAAATCTGTATTTCAGAGATCTCTCTCAACCCATACAAATAGCAGAAAGACTGTGAATCACACAGCATTTAAAATGGACCTCATTCTATAACACCACAGTTTTTTACCAAAATGTATAATATGCAAGCAACAGAGCACTATACCATGAACATCTCTGAATTGTCAAATTATACTGCATGATGGCCAGAGTATGCAGTTTGTCTGTGAACCTTATGTCACTGATATAATGTCTGTAGCCTCAATCTGTCTGACTGATCACTAGGCATTTATTTGTGGCCACAGATACATACAGTGTCTGCATGTACTTTTTCATATAGATACTTTAATGGCCATGCAATGGAAGTACAGAGATGCCAGTATAGAAGTGACTGCCAGTACTGTCAGCATGTGCAGATCACTCCGCTTAACACCTTACACCTGGAGCAGTTGCCCCCATTGCCCTACCCTAGCTATGCCTCTAATTACAGATGCTGTCCTTATTTTCTGGACGGTGTTCAGCATATATGCTGCAAAGTTGCTCCATTTCCAGCTCAGTGCATGTTCAGACTCACTGTCTACCACTCTAAGCACTAGTATACCTTTGTCAGGTGTCATTCACATTTAGCCAGTCTGCCATTGTGATACCTGTTTGCAGTCACATGATAACTAGCCTAGTGTACATTATATACATTAACTTTGCTTCTTCAGAGGCATTATTCTACCAGACAATTTGTTGACGGTCTAATTAAACCATTTATGTGATCTCTTATTCCCATATTCTGCAGTATACTGACACTGCACCTTCCTTCTGTTAGGTACTGTAACACAGCCTTTCTGTACTACATAATGTGTCACTGTCACCGATCTATTTGGTTTGTGAAGGTTTTTGCTGTTTGTATTAGTGTTCCTTGCTGCTACAGTCTGTAATCAAGATGCCTAATGTGTCAGTGAGCATTTAACATAGCCTGAGGTCCAATGCACCTTCTTTCTAATTTGTCCGCTTATCACATTTCATTGTTATATAACATGCTGGCAAATGCATATTGCTTTCTTAGTGCTACCATAGTTCACTGCTTTGTATCATGCATCTAAGCTGCTGTCATTTCCTATTTCACTGCTTAAAATCTTGCTGTCTGAACAGATTATATTTGACTTACTCCATTAATATTCGATGAAGTCATTATATTGATGTACCTGTGATGCTCCATCTTTTGTCTGCAGCCTGTCTGCTACACTGTGCTCTGTCTCTTCTGCATTTCCCTTGTCTGCTACATCTTTGCATGCATATTTCCTCCCCATCCTAATTCTGCCTTTACCATCCTAAATCTTATATGTTCTTCTTTCACCTAACATGGTAACTTATATACTCTTACTTTTCAGTTCCTTCAAGTGAATCCCCAGTCCTCTCGAAACAAACCTGATGACTAGGATCCACCTACTGAACCAGAAATGTCCTCTGCCAACTCTCAGTGCTATGAGAAAAATTGCACCAGGTCATATTGACAGATTTAATGATTATGCACCTCAGGCAAATAATTGTGCATTGGATGATCTAGTTGCACCAGTAGGGATTTCTTGCTATAGTTAGAAGTTGGTAGCCTTGTAGATGTATTGCGACTCACCCTTCTCCCTTAGATTCCTCAGTATTGGTCACAAGTTGCTGGCTAGGTTTAAGTCCTCCATTGGTCTGGCTTCCCAGGATAGCTCTGGGTGATGCTGTTCTACCACTGAAACAATGTGCCCTTTTCTGTTGACCTGCACTTCAGTACAGTTTGTGTTTCCTCACCTCACTTTCTATAATCATTGCAGGTGCTGTCCTTATCTATGCAACTCATGTTCAGTATAATACACCACCAAGCTGCTTTGTTTGTGGATCTGTGAATACTCAGACTAATTGGTTGCTGCTGAGTGCTGTAAGTGTGGCCCACCTTGCTCTCTGTACCTCCATTCTCTACTCACCCCACCCCTTGCTACTTACATATTCTCCTATCTACTGCCACCATTACAATTGAAGTGATAGGGCCACCAAATAAATGTTACCTATTCCATCTCAGGCTCAAACATCCAGTGGCTCTCTCCAAACCATTCCAAAATTTATCAACAGCAAAAAAGCTACAATAAGTAGAAAACCTCCCATTTTCTTATAAACGACTTCATTACTAATATATAAGGAAATAATCTAAATCATATGCAGGGAAAGGTGTATAATAATGCATCACTCTCTCTATTACTGAAGCTGCATTTGCCTATTACAAAATCTAAAGGAAAATGCATTATCTATATTGAGTTAGAAACATCCTGGATGCATTTTGATAAGTGTTAAGTGATAATGTGATACAAAACTCTGTTGGTTTACTGAACCACTTCATAGCATCAATTCCAGGGGTCACATGCTTAGGTGGTCTAGTGGCTTGACACAGGCCAAGTAGAGTACACTACCCATATGTCTTCTTCAAGGTAAAGATAATTATATTTGCTATCAATCATTGTTTCTGCCTGTGTCACTTACCTACCATTGTTACTAGTCACTTATGGTTCTTCATAATTTATCTTAAAGCATGTCAGTCTGTTTTCTATGATGCTCTAAAGTGTAGTCAGCACAGTCCTGCATATAATCAGGCAAGACGTTTTTTTTAATAACATGAAGAAATGTGGATTTATTTGATAAATAAGTTATAGATTCTTCAGGCTCCATCCATCTAACCTTTCCCCTTTGTCAGCACCAGAAGCTTATAACATAAATCAAACAGAAGGCTACAGTTTCTGAGGGAAATGAAAGTATAAGGGTAGGATATACATTTGTAGGAATACATAATGTAGGTTAAAATTCTGAAAGCTCAACGAATATAGTTAATGCAGAAGGGTCTGGCTTGTATGATGTCCTTTAGAAAGGCTTCCTGATGTTCTTGTAGACAAGTAGCATAAGCTAGCAACTTTCATCTTTATGGACTATCTTCTTTACATGAGTATGTGTTGGAGTAACCTGCTGTTTTAAGAGATGTGAACTCTTCAGTGGGCCTAGAAATGATATAAGCATGAATGAATCACACCACTGAATCTGTACAGAGGTTTCTGCCTTAGGCTAGCATACCATAGTACACAATTTACCAATGGTCTACTTTACTAGCCCAGTTCACAGATACTACTTACTTAGAAACTCTGGAGTATACGTCATGGTTTCAAAATGATGTTTTAACAAAAATTATGGCTTTGATTACATTTTTAATGTGCTTTTTCCTATAGATATTCTTGACCATTCATTCTTTTTGTATTTTTCATTACATGGCAAAACAAACATTGCACTTCATTTGAATGACATTTTCATTCTGGGCATTTAATCTTGGGTGTTGTCTGCACTAAGTAAACTACAGTGGAAACTTCAGCAAGTAGTATATTTATGTGAATTAAAGCTGGGCAAATTTACAGTAGTTCCCTGAATGGCAAGTGGTGTGAAGAACCATACAATATTTGTTAAAAAAGCCCCCTCAAAGCAGGTTCAAATCATTGCTGCTAAATTTTGAAGCATTCACAGCATTTGCATATTGTTAAACATATTACAATTCACCCGGTTCTGTGTTTTTAGAGCTGTAACAAGCCATTCAGTGTAGGCCTATGTGAACTAAGTCTGAATATCAAAAAAAACTATGATGATTTTTTTTCTTTGCATAAATTCAATGCATTTATTATTTCAGAAAAAAAAGATGAATGAATCAATATTAAGGGAAAGTTCCACCCTGATGTCATATTTTTCTCATCACAAATCACTCACTGTTCACTTTAATTCAATCCCAGGAAGATCAGAATTAAAGAAAATATAATATAACTATCTCTCCTGTTGTTAGTTTTATGTAAATTTTTCTGCATTCTCTGAGTACACAATTTTAGCTGCCTGGAAACTCTCAACTTTTATCTTTCTGGTACTTCTGCTGCATCATAGGGGCATCAGCAGTCGTAAGTAGGAGTGGAAGGGACAGCCACACCTACAGCCTAATTGAACAAAGTAAATTAAGCCACTGATTTCAGCCACAAAATTATCAATACAATTGTGTTTAAAGAGCTTGAAATTAGGAGCAAGCATTCTAGAAACATAATCTAGTTCATTTTTAAGTCTGAGTTGTCAGTCACACATGAATAATCAAAACAATGAACTATACATCAGCTGTACCTTAAGGTAAGACAGAAGTCTAGCTAAAGCAAGTTGTTTAGCAATTTCTGGCAGAATAGTCAAAACTTTGTGAAGGTTTGTTTAAAATCTTGATATGAATAAAAAAAGTCAAAGAAAGCCATTGGAAAAGGTACACACTACAGATATTCTTGCAGAAAATGATAATTCAGAGACGTACAATTGAAAAGTACAGAAGAATAAAAAATAACGTAATTTTTTGTTTAGCTGTTATGCCATGGAATGGAAAAAACTAAGTCTGCTGTGACAGTAATAAAAAAGGACTGTAAAAACAAAAAACATATTAATATGGCAGCCACATCAGGCCTCTCTGGCATATTACATATGATAAATGAATAATTTATTAATTAGTAATTCATGTACAGGCCTGCTCATGTGTATGAAACATGTGGCAAGAACTATTAATTATGTTTACTAAAGGTGTAAATGGCTAGGTATCTTATGGTCACAGTAGTCGCTTATCTATTACTGTTCCTATGTTCTTAATAGTAACCAGGTAAAATGATGTAGATACAGTGTTACTGCACAAAAGGTCATGATGTACTGAAAAAATGTACTTTTCCACTTTCCCTGCAGAGTTATCCGTTAATATCTTAAAAATGCATCTAATGATGCTTCTGAGATAGTAAACAATAAATTCATCCTCAGTCTCACTACAACAATTTAAAATGTGTGTTTGTGAACTCCAGAAGAAATCTGGTGACTCTTGATGAGCAAGTGTTACGATTACAATTCAATTGCTTAAGGTTAATGTGCATAGTTCAGTAGGAAAGTACATGATTGATTGTCTTTCTTACACAAATCATAACTATGATTTATATAAAAGGGATTAAACTACTTTTTAGAAATGAATGAAACCTGAGCTGATGTTAGACTTTTTTTTAAAAGTTCTGATTACAACAGATTCTTTTTTCTAAGGATGAGAATTATTAACACCACTTGTTTATCTGAAGTACTGCTTTATGCACCACCAACCTAAGTGTTCTTGCTGTTAAACATTTTAAAGAATGTATGAAGTGGCCACTTGACAAGTCTAAATATGGTAAAACTGAATGTATGGTATATATGTATAGCCACCTGACAAGCCTAAATATGGTAAAGCTTAATGTATGGTACATGTATTGTGTTGATTTTAACTTGCTTGTGTATGCATATGCCATTTTCTCCACATGGATCTTGGAGTTGGTATATACAAAGGAAAATGTGTTTTCTTTTTTTTCTTTGTATCTTTCTTTTTTGGGAGACTATTTTAAGGCATAAAGATAACTCTAAGTGCTTCTTATAACATTTTAATGTGCTTATTTCCACAAAATGGCTGTCATGGGGTCTGCCATATTAGTTTTATCTTATTTTTTTTTTCCTTTAATTTCTCCTTCCGAGAATCCATCTGTGGTTCTATCTGAGGTTCCATTTGAGTCCTGGTAGATACAGAAAGTAGTGATGTTATCTCATCCCATTGAAATACACTGGATTCCCTTATGTAAGAGGACTTGCTTCAATTTTTCCTTGAATGACTCTCATTTATGTTTCTTTCAGAGCATATTTTATGCTAATCAGAGCAGTTATATATCTTCAGTCAAAATATTAGCTGAACTGCTGACATTTGTAAGAGTAAAAACATGTAGTCCTTCAACTATTTACATCTAAGAAGATGAGCTCAAATCTATACAGAAGGAGAAGAACTGTACTTCCAAAAATATTGATTCTCTATGTAACAACAGCTAACACAACAGGCATTTGCGAATACTTCATCAGGTGTGCAGATAAAATCACTCATGGTCATATTTAAGTAAAGATAAGAATCATGTGACATCAAATTATAAGAATCATTGGCTACATTGTTAAACATAATTAAACCTCATTATTTATTCATTTGCAATGAATTAATGAATCAATTAATACTCAGGCATATTTAGTAACACTTTAAAATAATAAAAAGCACATAATAAATTAGTTGTTTATGTTTTACAATGGTTTTAAACTTACTGCATCATTTAGCCTCGGATATGAGTCCACTCTTAAAGATGTAATCCATATATATCCCATGCTCTTTTCCAGTGCCAATGTCACCATCTCTTCTACTTACTAAGATAAATGTTGTTGTTGTTGTTGTGTCTTTCAGCTTTTCCCAGTTAGGGGTCACCACAGCGGAACTCCGGTACGTTAATGATTGGCAGTTGATTTTTTACGTGCTGAGTTGCCGGTCCTAACGCACAACCTTCAACAAAGGTATGCCCATTCATGCATGATAAATGTAAGTGCTGTAAATCTAAATACATGATCCAAGTTTGTTTCTGCTATATGTTTATATTGAGCATTAGTGTTTATTGGGAGTTTTATGTCAGAGAGATGTTCACAAATATGCTCTTTACATTTTCTGTTTATCCAGTGTAAAACACTGTGCAGCTTTTGCATATAGTTACATAAATTAGATTAGTAGTCCTTCAATTATTGAGAGACCCTCCCCCACACTGTTCCTGAGATGTCAAAACTATTGCTGTAGTGAATGAACCTTGCTTGATCATATGTATGTGCCAGCAGCTACTGGAAATGAAGAGACATGAAAATAGTTCTGCTATTCCCCGGTGTATGCACTGAGTAGAGCCATGTCTTTTTTTTTTATTCCTGAATGTTGTAGAATTAAAAGTGTGTTTTATTAGTTGCAAAAGTATTTAAGCTTTTATAACTGCTGCCATTGTGTTTTTCCATTACAATACAACAATGTTCTGTAATTCTGCTTCAAACTATTGCCAAATTATCTTCCTCAGTTTGTGCTAGTTTGATATTTTTTCATATTCTGATTATTCTTCCTCAGTCAGCAGTAATGTTTCCAGTGCTGCCAGTGCAAGGACAACTTCCTTCATTGTTCTTCTTCTTTCTAATACAACAAACCTAGCAGTAGAACCAACTAAAACAACAGACTGAAAAGGACATGCATGTCAAAAGTACCTCAATTAGTAGTTACAGAAGTGAACAACAATCCCACAGATCATGTCACATAATTTAACAACTACATCTGTTTCCATCAGAACTAAAACAAAGTAATTATTCTACAAAAAATACATAATTGCAAAGTGAAAGAATAAACTACTTAGGTTAAAAATACTGTATACTATGTAACCCCTACTTCTCAACATGTCACAGTGAAGAGATACAATTTCCCTGTCAGCAAGGGGCTGTAAATGAAAGAAACACATAGTGAGGATGCTATTAGTGTTTTCTGCAGCACAGGTAACCTTTCCCCCAAGCTAGTGGCACCTGCAACTTCAGACTAAAAGTTGCATAAAAGTAAACAATAGAATCACATAGCTTACCAAAACAATAAAACAGCTGAAAAATTCTTAACATGGCGTGTGGGCAGTATCTAACAGACAAAAAAAAATAAAGATCCTCCTATGTCTACGGTATGTCATACAGGTGGAGATAAATTCCTCTGCCAAAGCATGCAGGGGGTTAAGCTTAAAATAAGGGTAGGAAGGGTTTCCCTTCCTTTGATTCCAAGGAAAGGAATGGAACATTTTATAAAGTACAAGCTGATTCCTGATAACTGTGTTAGAACCATACTGTGGGGGAAAAAACCTTGGGCTCGAGTTAAACTGCAAGTGAGGGTGGGCTTTTCCTATAAAGAATAGGAGTGTGGGGGTGCATACCCTCTTGTCTAGTAGAACAGGGGAGAACCTCCCTTACTAGAATGCTTAAGAGGTGTAATTTCAAAATACAGAATATGTTTATATTGTATCAAACTTCCTTTTTATTTTTCAAATTTTCAGGACTGACATTATCGGGTCCCACACATCTGATATGGAGGATTCTCACAGTTTAGTAAGTACATCTGTTATTTCTTCTTCATTCAGTCAGTCATTAATCCATTCATTCACAAATTACCAACTCACTTAATCTAGTGCAGGCAAAGCAAAGAAACTAGCCAGTAGAGAAGTAAGGTCTAAAGAATACAAGGCCATGTAGACTCCACACAAAATGCAACCTGGCCAAGAACTACCCAAGAGAGCCAAGCGCTGTGAGGCAGCAATATAAGCCACTACAGCACTACACTACCCATCTTATTTAAATAAATGTTTATTTCAAATGCAGGTATTAGCTCCTAAATCCATTTTGTCTTTTGTGAAAACTTAGCATTAAATATTGTAGCAATTCAGGCAGTAATGCATATTAAGACTTATTCATAAAATAATTTGAATGACTGAATGAAAGGTTTTCATTCAAACTGATATGATACTGAGAATCAGACATTTAAAATGTGTGTGGTGGGTATTAAACATTTTGGCTTAACATGCTTTTTGGCACATAATTTTGGCATTCTTTTCTGCATGAAATTTATTTTATCTGACTCTGTATGCTTGTTATGGTTTGTTATAAAAAGAAGCCTGTTTTGTAAATAATTCATTTTTTATGGCTGTGGAACAATTTACAGCAGATGTGTTAATTAATCAAACCACTGCAGTGATTATCTAAATAATCTCTAGATGATTTAACATTTAGGTCTTCTCTTGGGAAAGAAGCAAACTGAAAACACATATTGACCTAATGTACATCTTTATTCTTATAAATGTTTTTATACATCCAGTTATCCATTTAAATGCTATGCCATTTTCTGTTATTTATCATATGCTTAAAATTATTCCTAGAAGGATTTCATACAGCTTACAAAATATTCAAAACTGCAAGAGAATAAATACTATTTAGGTTATGTAGGTCCTCTGGACTTTGTAGCAAAAGAAAATACCAACGCAAATCTAAATCCATGCTGTATTTCAACCTTATTAAGACAGCTGTATATAGAGGCTAAATGTCTGTGGAGAACATATATTCCACTCCAAGTTACACAAAATAAGACTTTAGCACCTAAATAAACTCATTTATACAGTTTACAAATAAATCTGACCTTTTTGCTCAATATTCATAACATAGGTTTCTAGAAGTGCTAAAATCTATTACACAAGATCACAAAAATCACACAGAAAAACACTGTACACAGTTTGAAACTGAGTTACAGATTAAATCTGTAATGGGCACAGACTAATACGCTTGTGTGTGTGTGTGTGTGTGTGTGTGTGTGTGTGTGTGTGTGTGTGTGTGTGTGTGTGTAGGCATGCACATGAAAGGTCCGTGGATATCCAACACTTCACATTATCTTGCTCTCTACCTTCACAGTATCACATTTAAAATACATTGAAAGATGTAATGGGACACCAAATAAGAGCTCCATGAAAAGTGTTTCATTTAGAGCACATTGATAAAAGTTGTATACCCTAAAGTGACGAAGTAGTGAATATAGTAACAGAGATAATACAACTGGAATTCAGATCTTTAGAAAAGGGGCAAAACAAATTACATAGGAAAAAATGGGAAATGTGGGTACAATATACGGGAGCACTTTGCATGCTCGAATTACTGAAAGCTCGAATTGCATATGGTCGAGACCATATGCTCGAGCTTTCAGTAACTCGAATGTGTAAAGTGTTAAAAAATAACACTTTACTTACCTTAAAATATTGCTTGCACACAGAGGCAAGGACCCCAGTACGCTCTGTGTGTAAGTAATGTTTTCATTTTTTTGTGATGTTGACAGGAAACGGGAAATCTCCTGTTTTGCACTTCCGCATACAGTGCGAAATGGGAGATTTCCCTTTTCCCCATCTAGCGCAATCTCAGAGTTGGTGTATTTAAGTAGGGGGTGTGGGGGGCATAGCCCCCCACATGGGGGCTGCAGGGGGGGTGAAGCTCCCCTGCAAAAGCGATGTTTGACTTTTTTTGTTTTTATTTATGTTTCATTTTAGGAGTTTGAGTTTCCGAAAATCAAACTTATGGTCTCGACTATATGAAGTTCAGGTTTTTGAGAATTCAAGCTTCTAAAGTGTATCCCAAATACGCACAGACAAGAAATGAGGTTTAAGAGGTAGGATTTGAATGAGCCATATAATGCTTAACTGACAACGACTGGATAGATTTTAAGTGATATATAATGTTTGCAACTACCGTTGTCTCAGTGGTGTCTGTGATGTATAGTGTTTGCAACTAAAGTGGTGTCAGTGTTGTTTGTTTTTCATTTCTATAAATGTAAGATTGCCTATATCATACATGATAATTTAATAGATGTTTATTGAAAAAAAAGAATGCAACAAAACCAAATATATTTAACTCTCTTAAATGCAGCTTTTTAATGTCAATGTTTTTAATTAAAGGTGGTAGTCAGGGAGAAAGACGTGAGGTACATTTCAGTAATGTAGTAGTGAAAGTAATACTGAATATTTTACCATCACACTTGCATCACTAAATGTACAAACTCAAACATCACTAAAAGTTTGAAAATCAGACTTCTTCTAGCCTTAGTGATTTAGGAATACAGAGCAGTTTTGTGGGCAGTACTTTCCATAGGTTTATGTCAGAAAAATGTCCTACTAAAGTTAGCATTTAGGGGTGTTTTTTGATGATGTTGAAAAATATTTTGCAGATTAGAAAAACAAACATCAAATAATTGGTTTGCAAATTAAATTGGCACTGTATAATAACTTCACCTGTGATGTCATGTCAGACAGTGAAAAGTGTGGGACAGGTGTTATAACATTTACCTTGTTATGCTCTTTAGCAGGAAATGTTTAAAATGATATGACAATAAGATAGTGTTAAGTTTAATAACTGAATATCGCATATATGGTGTCATTATTTATGTAAAGAAGGTACCATTTAAAGTTAGCAAGAATAAAGTTCACACATTTTTATAGAGATGAATTCTGGTCATATAAATAAAATGAGACATTTAGCTTTACAAAGTAGATAACTTATTTATTTATTTGCATTTGTTTACCAGAAAGGTCCACTGGGCGAAGGTGAGAGCATTTTCAGTGGAGGCCCAGGGAGAAAAGCTCCACAAAGCAGACATATAAAATAAAATACAGCAGTAAACATAACACAAGTCTTTGGAACATATAGATTCAGGAAGATTCAACAAGTGATAACAGTGCATAGTAAGTTTACAAAAAGTGCAAAATAAGGAGTATAGCGTTCATCTGCCAATAAAAGAAGTTTTAAACAAGGACTAAGTACCAGAGTGTTTTTATTCTGATTTTCGTTTGAAAAATCCTTCTACCTTCCACAGCTAGATCCTTTGTAACAGATCAAAGCAACACATCCATGAACCAAGCGAAATGGGAGACTACAAACAACACAATAGACCTCCAAAAAATGTAGGAGGGAATTTTCTACAGTTAGAAGAGAAGAGAAGAGAAGAGACGCAAAGAGGTTCTAGGACTGATACTTGTGGTGCCTCTTTATTGGTGACAAAGGCTAGTGAAAGTGTTTGCCACTACTTGACTTGAACTTACCTGAGATATAGTTGTTGAACTGACTTAGGACATTATTAGGTAACTCAGAACTGCAAATGTATTCATAAGGCATGTATGGCTTATACTGTCGAAAGTCTTGGATAGGTCCAAGGAGAGGTCTGACTCTGACTTTACTTTGTTGATTTCTTCTCTCACATATTCAGTGACTGTAAAAAGTGTAGTGTTTACAGAGAAAATCTTTCAGAAACCATGCTGCGACACATTTAGGATTTTATGCTCCTCTGAAAAGACAGCCAAATCTTGGCAGGTGATGTTTTGAGTATTTTAAAGACTGTGGCAAAGCTTGCTTTGAGTATAATTGTTGGTCTCAGCTTGGGTACCTCTTTTGCGCAGAGGTATTGTGTGACCTCTTTCCTCAGGGAGTGGTTCCCTGTCTGATGTTTGCATTAAACAGAGTACTGAGAGGTACAGCTAGGGAATTTGCTGCCAGTGTTGGGAATTTAAGAGAGATGCCATCCAACCCTGTGTAGCCAGAGACCTGTGTCTTATGAAGTAGTTTCTAACTGCATAAATACTAATCAGTCTCAACTGGAACTGATGAAATGTTTGCATGGTAGTAGAGCTGAGAATATCTGTATGGTATTCAGCTCAAACCTCTTGTACTGCATTCTTAAACTTGTCACTTAGTGTACCAACAATTTAAAGCTATTGCAAGTCAAATAAGTTATTTTTGTACTCTTTAACTACCTTCTTACAGTTGTTTCTAGATATCATACAGTTTCATTGTAGCTTGTGTTCTATACCTGTTGAACTTTTCCTTAGCTTCAAAAGAAATCTTAGCCATAGTTTTCCATGAAGGATTGAAGTTTTGCCTTGATAGATAGCTTTTTCACTCTATGTGTAATAAAGTAGCAATATATGCATATATTCATTTAGCTTGAGAATGCAGAAAGGGTTTAGAAGTTGTACATTAATTCTGATTTCATGTAGTGGTTGTCATACTTTAGGTTGGTACTAATGGTGGAGGTGACTGAGAGAGCTTTCACTACAAATTTCTTGTAATGCCAAAAGGTTTGGCATTATGTGAAACTAATGTAATAGGAAGACCTGAGATTAATGATAATGTACAGTAGAAAACAGAAAATATAATATAATGAGTTAGCTTCGTAATGAGCTCCATGACAAAAGCTCCCAGAAGAAAAGGTACAGAGTTGTATTAGGAAGAGCGTGTCAGTCTGTTAAAGGTGTCAATGCAGGTTAAGTGGGAATGGACAGAAATGGAAACTGTAATTTATTTATTATTTATTTATTTTATTTTATATTTGTTGACCGGGTTTGTCTGACTGGGCTACAAATGCCCATTTTCAACGGAGGCCCGAGGAGAAAAGCTCCAACAGAAAATAGAAATTTTACATATTAAATACATATAGAAATACATTCATCAGTACCACAGATTACTGCATTACAGTGCCGCACATTACATTCATCAGTACCACACATTATTGCATTACAGTGTCATACATTAAACTGTGGCAAGTGAAATACATAGAAATACATTCATTAGAGGGATACATTCATAATTACATATTATATACATAATAGTGCAATAGTTACATAGCTGAAATATTTTACTAGTTATGTTTGTACAGTGATGTACCAAGAGGAGAAGATAAAGCCGTAAGTTTGTTTATTGAAGGGAAGGAAGAGAGAAGTAGAAGGTTATAGGGGAGTGTTTACAGAGGATAATTACATTGGCAAGTCCATTTTTCATGAAGGTATTTTTTTTAGCAGTTTTGAATTGATTGGGATGTTCAAGGGATCTAATATCTAATGGTAGGCTATTCCAGGCCTTGGAAGGGTTAAAGCTATAGACTAGGTGACCTATTTTGGTCCTTGATTTGTAGATTTTTAGTAGGCCTTGTTCAGAACTGCGGAGTAATCTAGTGGGTAGGTAATGAGAGATTAGAGATGAGATAGTTGGACAGAAAGAGGGTTTGTAGAGAATAGAATGAATAATCTGAAACTGATTATACCGAATCAGGTTAGGTAATTCTAGCCAATTTAGTTCTTTTAGTGAGAGAGAGTGATGTGATTTGTAAGAATTTTGGGCAGCAAATCTGGCAATCCTGTTATAAGTTGTTTCTAACTTGTTTCTAACTTGTAATGTGAAAAAAGTGCAGTCCATGTTATAACTGATGTAAATCTTAGGTATGTCTTGAATGTGTAATAGGGATAATTGAAATTTTTGGCTGCTGGAAGAAAGCAGATGTGAAAGTGGTGTGGAGTTTTTGGCTACTGGAAGAAAGCAGATATAGAAGTGGTATGTTACCTGTAAATGGAGTTAGACTAGTGATATGTTACCTGTAAATGAGGTTAGACAAGTGGTGTGTTACCTGTAAATGGGATGAGATTATGGGAGCATGGCATAGCCATTCTTTAAGGAGCTTAAAATGTTATTGCTTTGACTGGCAAGAGGAGGGCTATTTGACTAAAGAGATACTATCCTGATGCCAACACTGAACAACTTCTGGGTGAGAGTAGAGGTAATCAAATCAGCCCAGAAGAGGAGAGGAAATGTGCTGAATAATGAATGTAACATGAAGGCCATTGTATGTCAGTAATGCCAGAACCACAAAGAAAAGGGAAACTCACTAGACTAGTAAGATGAGGCTGACCAGCAGTAAAACATCCAATATAGAGGTTCCTCACTTTTGGTCCCCATCATATAATCAAATAAAATGGAAGATAGTCATGGCCTGATGGGATAATCATTGGAAGCCTCTCAGAAAGGTAAAAAAAAGAAATAGAAAATTAAATTTGGTGTGAATGGACTCAAACATAATGTGAATGCATGACACCCTCAGTTCTGAATCTGAGGAAAACCACAACAGGATAAACTTGCTATGAGTTTATAATCCTGTGTAAGAGATAAAAGCATGAAGTCCAAAAAACAGCCAACAAAAACTGTAACAGATTCTAAGCAAATGACAAATAATCAGCCATTAAAATGTTTCAGTCATCCATGTTTATTAGGATTTTTCTCTGTAGTTTGTGCTATCCCTCACAAATTCAAGTGTTTGGATGGTTACTTTAGTTGTGGTCTTTGCCTTCTTATTCTGTTCCAGGAGAATGATGTGAACAAGCACTAAACTGGCTTCCTCTAGTGTATTACCCTTTCTTTACCAGTGTGTCATCTACATTGTTTCATGTTGCTTTTTTTTTAGCTTCTTGGGTACAGTCTTATGTTTTTGGAAGATGGTCAGGTAGACCTCGTCTTATTGCAGCCTTTTACATTTTCTCAGGTCCTTCTCTAACAGAAACATTGCTTTCTTGCTCCTTTGACTGTATTATTTGTTCTAGTTTCAGAAGCCCTCATTGCAACTTGTATAATCCTATTTGGGGGCTTCACTGAGTTTCAAGAAAAAAATTCAGTGCTTTTTCCATCATGGAGGTCTGTGGCTAGATCCATGATCCAGGATTTACATGGGCAGCTTCCCCAGATAAACCTTCTGGCTAAATTAAAATATGGAGAATAACCTGATCTTTACTCAGAAGGAATAACAGAATCAAACATTTCACAGGTCATCTGTAGTGGTGGAAACACTAGTGTTGCTTATCCAAAACTGTTAAGGATTAATGGTCTACGGCCAGGACTAACTACAGAAAAACAACACTGGATAAACCATGAGTGGCATAAATGTAATCTGGTATAAAAATATCAAGTCCAAAAGCCAACAAATAAAAAACTACAGCAGACTCTAAATAAACACCAAATGATCAGCTGATAAAAGGTTTCCTTGATCCATGTTTATTGGGAATTTTTTTCTGTAGTTAATGCTATCCCTCTCATGTTCTTCAAATGTTTGGATGGTTGCTTTAGTGGTGGTCTATGGCTTCTTGTTGTGTTCCAATAAGGTGTGGACAAGCTTTAAACTGGCTTCCTCTACAGTATTTTCCCACTCTTTACCAGTGTGCCTTCTACATTGTTCCACATTTTTTAATAGCCTTAGTCCTGTGGGTACAGTTTTATGTTTTAAGGAGGTGGCCAGGTAGACCTCTTCCCATTGTAAGATACTTATACATGTTTTTCTCTGATAGGATTTGTAAATTATACCTCAAGTGCCCATTCTGCTACCCCTTCCACCCTCATGTATACCCACACCAACACATGCATATATACATCACAAGAACACATGCATACATACACACGCGGATACACAGACATGCCCATGCACACACACACACGCACGCGCACACACACACACACACATACACACACACACACACACACACACACACACACACACACACACACACACACACACACACACACACACCTCGAATATACCAACACACAAACATACAAGTATGCATACGTATCTTTTAAATATGGCTTATAGGTCCTAAATATGCAATCAGAACATACAGGATCATGATCCAGTCCTTAATTATAACCAGAATGTTATGTGTTTAAGACATGAATGTCAAGAAATTCACCTCAAGCACAAAGCATGAGAGGTGAAGCTTGATATTCATGTCAGAACACAACAAACCAGGTTATGATTGGAAAGACCTGATTATAATTTGTTGTGGTACATGGTGTTTTATGTACTTACACATGCTGCAAACGTTAGAAAAAAGTTTAATAGTACTAAATAAAACCCAAATACCAGCGAAACACAACTCCACCAAACAAACACTGGTGCAACAGAGGAACGAGAGAAGAATTAACATAAAACAATTTATTCAATGTTTTCGTCCACTGGATTCTGGATGGAGACTCTGCTTCTGACTGTACTCTTTGCAGAGGTGGACTCCCCAATTTCTCTCATTCCTCTGTTGCACCAGTGTTTGTTTGGTGGGTTAGTAGTACTAAGACTTAACAACTTGGAAAGCTGTAACAAACTTAGCACTGCTGCAGAGAGTGCAGCCGCCAAAGAACAGTGGCAGAAAACTGGTAAACACCTAATTTGGACTGTTAAACATTTCATTTGGATATAAAAAAGTCCAATGAAGTGTTTAATAGTCTCCCACTGCTTCTCTGTTATTGCTGATGGCCACATTTAATGCTCTAATGCAAGACTAGTGCTGACCAAAGTTTCTTTGTTTATCTGTTTGTTGTTTTGTTTGTTCACATGTTCATAGATAATTGCTAGGCAAGCTGCGTTTGTAGGTCATTTTATGCCTAGCCAGTTTCCCTTTTGATGCTTGATCTAACCTATCCCATTTGGTGTTAGATTTGCCTTACCCATCCAATTGTCAATAATTATATATTATCCCCAATGAAATATAACTGGGATTATAACATATATAATTTGAGGAAACCCTTGCAAGAGATAAAGCTGCCTCTGTCCATTAGTAGTGTAGGGGTTATCCCTGGGATACATTTTCTGTTTCCCATCCCTAGATTCAAACTTCGTTTGAACATGGACATGGATAAACCTTGTTTTACATGGATGGGAAGTCTGTTCCAGAGCAGCAGTATTCTCTGTGAGATAAACTAAGCCATTCTGTTGATGTTGCAGAAGAGGTTTGGATCCCAAGACCAAGTATTTCTGATGACATTTAAATTGCTGATGTGTATTAAGTCCACATTGGGTTGGAGGATACCCTTTTTGCCAGACACAGGTCACCTCTTAGCAGTTTGTAGGATGCTGAGTGAAATGACAGAGCTTTGAGTCAGTCCATGTTGTGTGTTCATATTTTGTTAACTGGGTCAGGCCTAGTGGGCAGCATAGTATTTTTACTTACGTCAGAAAAGTGCTTAACAAGCCTATCTTTTCAGTGATTTTTGAAGAGTAATCATTCAGCACTATGTACTACATAATGTGTATACTAACATTCTGACACTACTGGGTGATTAATAACGTGACAAGTACCCTTGACTTTACTCACAGTGAACTTATTTTATGGTTAATTATAACTTTATTCCTTTAGAATTCATAGGCTTCATAGATGTTTCAAGGCTGTTTTAGTTTAATAACCATGTATCATTATCAATAGCCACCTTCAGATTTTACCTCCTTTCTCTAGCAGGGAGAGGTCAGTTAGTGCACAGTACCCATCTACGTGTCCAGTTTTAATATGAAAAAAAGATATTGAATCATATTATTTAACCTGCAGAAAAGTTTATTCTAGAGAAGGGGAATGCACTAGATGATGAATCCATCTCTCCATCACATTCTGTTTATCTCCTGATGAAGGTTTAGGTTACTGGTTCTAGTCTTATATAATCTTTTTGACTTATTGAGATATAGGAGGGCAAGGACCACTGGATCTCTAATGGTGCAGTAAGCAAGGTACATATCACCACACATTTAACTGTGTGATACTCTGGACAACATACAGTACTGATAGATTAAGCACTTCAAAAAAGTCTGTATCCCAAAAAAATTAATTACTGTTGGCATGTTTATTTGTTCATATGGGCTGCAAATTCCTTTTACTAAGGGGACGTGTGAAAGCTCCACAACAAGCAACAATGAAACAAACTGAAACACAGGAAACTAGATAATGCTACAAAAGCATGAAAAAAACAGACGAGCAAATATGGCTAGAGCTAGAAAACTGCAATAAGGGGTTTCAAGTATATAAGCCCTGACATACAATGAAATGTGTATTTTTTCATTTATACAAAGAACAGAAGTAATTAGGACACTCAATCACACATCAAACATGCTTCACACAAGTAAAGAATGTTTAACTGAATTTGAAAATTTCAACAGAGAATAAGAACAATACATAAAAACTTTATAAATGTTGATGAAAAAGTATCTAATAAAATCCAGTAGTTACATATGTGTAGTTTATTCTGACAAGTCTGAGAGTATTCTACAGACACAATGAGGACTAATTAGGAATATATCATTATGTGTCCTGTTAAGTTGTTGAGATATAGGTTCATAGCTATGTACTAAGCTAACGACTGCTGTGGCCTTTTTTTAGCCTACTGAACCAAAAATACACAAGGTAGACTGAGTGCACGGATTAAACCACAATTATCAGAAGTCCAAAAATAAAATCCAGCACAAAGGAAAGATGGAAATTTTGAAAATTTATTGTGGCAAGCTCCATAAATAAAATATTCACAGCAAACCGATTTCGGCTGAAAGTTCAAGCCTTCTTCGGTGCAAAAAGTATATACATTAGAGCAAGCCCTGATACCTGCTTATATATGTGTACATACATTAGCCAGAAAGGCTTAATACCTTAATTAGAGTGTTTAGTCATTATTCAGACAATAATCATAAAATCCAAGGCTGAAATTAGCTTAACTCATTCAGGCCTGGTCTAAATAAAGCACCTAACCTGATTATCCAAGAGGATTCCTTATTATTTAATATATTATGCCAACCAGCTTTGGATGTCCTATTCATTTGTATTTTATCAATGATGGTAAATGTAAATTTAGCAGTTTTATGTATTAAAGTGTGTTTGTAAAGAGCGTTTGAGATTCTTTTATTTCTAATTTCACTTAAATGTTCACTGATACGATGTCTAAAAGGTCTGGATGTTTGTCCCACATAAAATGAAGAACAGATACAGGTGGCTAGATAGATGATCCAATCGCTACTGCAATTGCCAAAACATCTTATTTGGTAAAGTTTAGATGTGTTGCAACTAGTGAATTCCTTGGTTTGAAATATGTGTGAACAAGCACTACAATGTCCTCAGGGAACACAACCTGTTAATGTACCACCAAATAAAGTTCTTTGCAAAGTGATGGGTGGGTTATAGCATTTATAGTGAGTTAGATGTGAATTTACTGTTCTACCTCTTCGATATGAAAATGAACATCGAGGGTCAAGTATTCCATTCAATTGGTCATGGGCCAACAAAATATCCCAATGGTTGTTGATAATGTTTTTAAACCTATAGGTATTGGCCCCAAAGGTGGTCACTAGTCTAATGGGTTGTGATTTCTGTGTACTGTCATGACCAGTTCTATCCTTATATTCTAAAAGTTGAGATCTATCTATTTGATCCACCTGGGTTATGGTCCGAGAAATACAATCCTTATGATATCCTCTGGTAAGCAATCTGTTGGTTAGATCCTGTTGGCATGTTTGAAGGCTTTGTTCGGAGGAACATATACATTTGGTACATAAATATTGTGACTTTGGAATGTTGTTGATGATGTGGCGAGGGTGATGACTAGAGGCATGTAGTAGGGTATTATATAATGGAAATTTCCTCTATACCCGAGTCTCTAAAGTGTGATCATTCTTCTGGTGATAGTAACATCCAAAAATATAATTTGCTGGTACTCAATGTGTAATGTAAACTGAATACCCCATTTGTTCTCATTAAGATATTGGATAAATTCATGCACATATGATTGATCACCCAGCCACCCATGACCAATTGAATGGAATACTTGACCCTCGATGTTCATTTTCGTATCGAAGAGGTAGAACAATAAATTCACATCTAACTCACTATAAACGCTATAACCCACCCATCACTTTACAAAAAACTTTATTTGATAATACATTAACAGGTTGTGTTCCCTGTGGACACTGTAGTGCTTGTTCACACATATTTCAAACCAAGGAATTCACTAGTTGCAACACATCTAATCTTTACCAAATAAGATGTTTTGGCAATTGCAGTGGCGATTGGATCATCTATCTAGCCACCTGTATCTGTTCTTCATTTTATGTTAGACAAACATCCAGACCTTTTAGACATCGTATCAGTGAACATTTAAGCGAAATTTGAAATAAAAGAATCTCAAACGCTCTTTACAAACACACTTTAGTACATAAAACTGCTAAATTTACATTACCATCATTGATAGAATACAAATGAATAGGACATCCAAAGCTGGTTGGCATAATATATTAAATAATAAGGAATCCTCTTGGATAATCAGGCTAGG
This sequence comes from Protopterus annectens, assembly GCF_019279795.1. Taxonomy (NCBI): domain Eukaryota; kingdom Metazoa; phylum Chordata; order Ceratodontiformes; family Protopteridae; genus Protopterus; species Protopterus annectens. The sequence goes on along the minus strand of NC_056734.1, from coordinate 355,481,889 downwards.
TGCCTTAGTTAGACCAGGCCTGAATAAGTTAAGCTAATTTCAGCCTTGGATTGTTGGATTATTGTCTGAATAATGACTAAGCACTCTAATTAAGGTATTAAGCCTTTCTGGCTAATTTATGTATACATATATAAGTAGGTATCAGGGGCTTGCTCTAATGTATATAGTTTTTGCACTGAAGAAGGCTTGAACTTTCAGCCGGAACCGGTTTGCTGTGAATATTTTATTTATGGAGCTTGCCACAATAAATTTTCAAAATTTCCATCTTTTTTTAGCCTAGCCATGCATCCCAAATCTCAAAATCCTGGTACCCTTGTTAAGTTTTACAGGAGCTTGGAAAATGAAACTTTTAAAAGCAGGGGCCTGGGAGATGAACCATTTACTGGGTGCCTATGTACATTAGACACATAGGTGTCAAACCATAGATAAATTTCCTGTTCCCTATCCAACTGTCCAAGTTACACTTAAATTGGGTTAGGGATGAACTCTGCTTCATATTGACAAGGTGCATGTTCCACAGAAGTAGTAGTCTCTGGGACACATACGTGTCTCTCCAGCAAATCCTATTTATGTCACAAACAAGGTTTAAGAATTTATGATGTGTAATTCTGGTGCAATTTGTTTTGTGGATATGCAGGAGTTCCATCTGGGTGGGGTCTGGCAATGCCTTGTATGCCAGGCATAGATCTTCCCTCAACAGCCTGTAGGAGACAGAATGTAGGGACAGAGCCTTGAGGCAGTCTGCACAGGACATGTTACTTTTGCCCTGTATTCTTTTAGTGAGAAACCTCTGTGGATGCTCCTTCCAGTTGCTGGATGTGCCTGTTTAGGTACATAGCAAAGGGAAAGGAGGCCTTGTACTCACTGACAGGTCTGATGAATGCCAATTACAGTAGAACAATGACTTCCTTGGACTTAGATGCCATACCCCTGCTTATAAGTTGTGCAACATAGAATGATTTTCTCACCACTGTAGACATGTAATAGTCAAAAGCTAGATTACTGTCTGTGTGTTTTCTCAAGTCCCTCACTAATGGGTCGACTCTTAGGGTTGTGTTGTCAATATGATAGATACCAGGGGTGAATGTCTTCCCAAAATATACTGTTATGAATTTCACAGCATTTAGTTTAGTCCATGGCTCTGACATAAGTTATTTGTCTGTTTCACCCCTTCCTGGAGAATATTATTGTCAGTAGGGGATTTTATGACTGCTCCTTATTTGTAATTGTCTGCAAATTTGATCAGCCAGAGACCCTTAACACTTCCCTTGACTTCTGAGAAGTAGATGCCAAAAAGGAGTGGGCCTAGGATCAATCCCCAAGGGACTCTGCTTCTGACTGTACTTTTTTTGTAGAGGTGGACTCCCCAATTCTAACATCCTTGGTCCTATCTACGTACATACAGCGATTCAGGTCGTAGCCTGCTCTAGGTCCCCAACCATGTCCCAAGACTCACACTCCGTGTTCCTAAGCACCCTGGAAAATATTAGGGTCCAACCTAACATTCTCATACTGGGTAACTTCAACTACCCCTCCATTAACTGGGAAAACTACTCATGTACCAATGCACTTACCCAAAGTTTCCAGGAATTCATTAATTCCAATGCCCTGGACCAGCTCATTCTTACCCCCACTAGAGTTAGCAACATCCTTGACTTGGTCATTACTAACATGGGCGACCATTACTCTACACCAATAGTCAACTCCTCCCTGGTTAGATCCGACCACAAATTAATCACCTTGGAAATCCACATCCCTCCCACCCCACCCCCAGCAAAGGTAACCACCATAAAAAACTTCTCCAAAGCTAAATTTGGGCTCCTAAAAACAGAAGGAAGCTAACTTCACAGCACCCATGCAAATGGAGAATAGTTGCATGACCGCCAAATCATACACCAATGCACTGCACGAACACATACACAAATGCATGGATCTCGCCATACCCAATAGAACCAAGACACTCTCCTCCAAAAAAGGAAGTCAATCTGGTGGTCCCCTGCCATAAACAAGCTCTACAACAGAAGGAGGAGGAAACTGATGCAGAATAAGGTGAAGTCCCAAGACTGGAAAAACTCCCTTATCTGCCTCAACAAAACGTTGAGATCCCTTATCAAATCCTCTAAAGCTAGCTATGAAAACAGAATTGCAGCAGATAGTAAAGACAACCACAAGGCCTTCTATAGTTATGGAAAGAATCTCCATGGCAATACCCAGATTTGCTCTGAGCTACTTCACAATGGTACCTCCTATACCGAGCCAACAGATATTGCCAATATACTGGCCGACAGATTCAGTGCCAAATTTACCCCCCCCCCCCCAAAGGACCATTAACAATACCAGTAGATTGCCAGGCACCCAGTATTACTGCTGCACAGGTTAAAACAGCACTGTCTAAGGCAAATAATACAGTTTCTATGGGACCTGACAATATCCCTGAGTGTGTTCTACATGAACTACAGAATGAACTAGCACCTCATCAATGTGCCCTGTTCAATCACAGCCTCTCCTCAGGCTTTGTCCCTAACAAATGGCGCACTGCTGCAGTCATCCCTCTCCACAAAGGAGGAGCGACTAAAGATCCTGGGAACTATCACCACATTAGCCTGACGAGTCTGATATACAAAGTTATGGAATGCATCATCATGGACCTAATAAACAAGGATATAGGGAATCTCCAAACTCTGGATCCCACACAGTTTGGTTTTCTACAGAGTAGATCATACCTGCTCAACTTGGTCGACTTCTTTGACTCAGTCACTAGAACTGTGGATGAAGGCAAGGTGGTTCATACAGCCTACCTTGATCAGGCCAAGGCCTTTGATACCATTCCCCACTCAGCAATCATAGAAAAACTCACTAAACTAGGCATAAACCCTTATATCACTAGGTGGGTTGCAAACTGGCTCAAAGATAGAACCCAGAGTATGAAAGTAGCTGACTCCAAGTCAGACTGCTGACCAGTCATGAGTGGAGTCCCACAGGGTTCAGTCCTGGGTTCTCTCCTGTTTGTTATCTACTTATCTAAAGTTCAGGTGAAAACGAAGGGACTCTGGCTGACAAAGTTCGCAGATGACTGCAAGTTGGGAGCTATTACTAACTCCCCAAGTGATGTTGACATCCTACAGAAAGGTCTCACTTAGACCAACAACTGGTGTCAGAACCATGGCCTTAAGCTCAATGCCAAAAAATGTGTCGTGATCCCCTTTGGGAAAAACCCGGTTCCCATGAATTACCACATCGATGGTAGTCCACTGAACACAGAAGGTGTTATAAGAGATCTGGGAACATGGGCTGACAGCAACCTTTCTTTTGACCACCACATTGTCATTGTGGTCAGATGGTCCTTCTATGTGGCACATCTCATTACTAAGGATTTTGCATCCAGGAAGAAAGAGGTCATTGTCTCCCTCTACTCTTCCCTCATTAGGCCAGTCATTGAGTACAATGCCCCATTTGGCATGTACCTCACTAGACACCTGCAACAACTGGAGAGGCCGCAAAAGTACTTCACAAAAAGGATCCTAGGCCTTAAACACTTGTCCTATATGGACAGACTCAAAAAACTCCAACTATTCTTTATCTCATATCACCTACTTAGAGGCGATCTCTGCTTGACTTACAAAGCCATGTCTGACCCAGCTCTGTTAGAAATGCTACATCTAAAGAAATCCCAATCCCTCCACACCACATGCTCCAGAGACCTCAGCCTCATTACCACAATCAACAGAATGTGCTGGAGGGACAAGTTCATAACCCACAGACTGCCATTGCTATGGAACAGACTCCCCATACATGTCAAACAGAGCACCTCACTGCCCTCTTCAAAAGAAATCTTGATGAATGGATGAGAAATAGAAAATTCACCCCAGGGATCACTCCAGTGGCTCTGCTCAACAGAGATACTGGGAGTTAAGGTTGGGTGGCACAATGCCAGGGTAATCCCATGGGCTAGGCTTGTAAAGGCTCCAGGGCCATTAGCCTAATACATACCTATGAACCTGTACTAGGGAACATAAGGGTTTATACCAAACATCTTGGGTTTGCCAACAATGCCTGAGTGGGGTATTGTTTTAAATGCCTTGGCCAGATTAAAGTAAACAGCATAAACCATTTGCCCTCATGAATTGCTTTGGTAACCTTCTCAAAGGAGTCCACCAGGTTGAGAAGGCATGACCTGCCCTTGGCAAAACCAAACTGGGTTGGGTGCGGTGTCTGGAGGTTTCCTATTTCATTTTTGATCATTTCCATGATAATTCTTTCCATGGCTTTGCATATGACACAAGTGTGACTTATGGGTCTGTAGTTTCCAAGGTCTATAGATGGCCCATCTTTGTGCAGAGGGATGATGGTTTCTGTTTTCCATTCATGAAACACATAGCCAGTTTAGAGGCTGCTGTTAAACAGAGATTCCATAGGGCCTGATAGGTCATGTTTCATGCTATTTAAAAGGCATCCTGGATATTGTCTGGGCCCATCGATGCAGTGTTTTTAGCCTTAGAGAGAGCATTGAGGACCTGTTCCTTAGTGATAGTGGGGGGAGTTATAATTGATGTTACTTCCTGAGGGGAGGTTGGGTGGGAGAGAGGGGTAAAGTTAGAGCTGAATTTGTCTGCCAGTAGATTTGCTATTTCTTCTGGCTCAGTATAGGTGCCTCCATAACAATGAGCTCTGCAAAGAATTGTATATTATTGCCTTTGAGATTGCGAACATAGCTAAAGAATGCTTTGTGATTATATTTGGCCTGGGAGGCTAAATTTACCTCAAACTTGGCTTTGATACTCTTTCTTTGTCCTTTGAGTTGCTTCTTTTGTTTGATAAGAGTGCTTTTATCCTGTGGGTATTACATCTCCTAATGTCTGCCATGATTTCCTTCATTCTGTTATACAGCCTATAGATACTGTGATTCCACCAGGGTGACTTGTTTTTTAGAGTAAGCTCTATACTTCTTCCTGGTGGGTGCAGCTGCCTCTGTGCAGCTAATAACATGCTTGTATAGGGATTCTGTGAACAGTTCCATGTAGGCAGCAGTCTACTTGGGGTTTACAGGGGTCTGAAGTTTTGCCAGGTCATCACTTAATAGTAGGAAGTTAGCCTGAACATTCCAGTGTTAGCTGGGATTCAGGGTTTTATTTTACTGTGAAGGAGACTGTTGTCTGGTCTGACCTTGCCACAGAAGACATTACACTAGGGGGTGTGCAGCACTCTCCCATATTAGCCAGGACCCGATCCAGTATGTTTGCACCCCTGGTCAGCATATTGACAATCTGGTCCAGGGAGTCTGCGTTTATAAAATCTGGGAATCTCTGTGCCTGCAAGTTTGGTGTTGCACATGATTTCCAGTTAATGGAGTAATTAAGTCACCCATGAATGTAGTATTGGGTTGGATGGTGAGTGCTTCCAGTAAGCTTAAATACATGTCATGAGTTTTCTGGGTCATAGAGGAGGACCTATAGCTTGCGATGAAGTGGTTTGGGACCACTCACTATTTATTGCTTAGAAGGGTAGAAGCTAAAACAAAAAATGATTATGACTGTTAGCATTAGCTTGAAATGCAAGCAATGTTATTAAAATAATGATCTCTGACAGCATGTTTGTACTCCTTGAATTTGGCAGTCAGACTAATTTCATGTGGGAGGTGTAGAAGACTGAGTAATTGTTTATGCAGAGTGAAAAAAAAAAAACAACCATAATATAGCATTTGTAAATTTTAATTCTGATCAAAATTGTACACCAAAAAAATATTCTGTGATCCATGACTTACACAGCCAGGCTGCTCCAACATCCCAAGAATAAATGCAAACCTTTGAGAAAGTTTTGGAATGAACATATAAAGGTTTCACTAGTACAATAATTATTGTAGGATTCTGCAACATAAACTCTCTTTGCTTTAGCAAATAAGCATTGAAGAAATGGAATTATATAACTTTACCTAAGTCATCAGTGAATTCACAAGGCCAAATGTAACAAATTAATATGTTATTGGAGACATTCGTTATAACTAACCCACCAAAAAGGTAATCCGTACATGTAAAGATCCAGCAGTACATGTGATCATGAACAATTTACAAACTGGTGGTCATATAAAAGGCACAAGGCAATTAGTTACTGTGAAATAAGCACAAAATGTGTTACAAACCAATGCCAGAGATGTCCTTGCTAGTTTGATAACTTTGATGTCATTCTAAAAACTGAGGCGGCCATGGTGGTGCAGCGGTTAGCATTGCCGCCTCACAGCAAGAGGTTCCCCGGTTCGATTCTCGGCTGGGGTGCCTTCTGTGCGGAGTCTGCATGTCCTCCATGTGGTTGCGTGGGTTTCCTCTGGGTACTCCGGTTTCCTCCCACATCCCAAAGACATGCTGTAGGTGGATTGGACACTCTAAATTGGCCCTAGGTGTGAGTGCATGCATGTGTGTGCCTTCTGTGGAAGGTTGGGCGCTGGGCTGGCAACTCAACACTGCAAAACTCCACTGCCAATCATGAGCGGGCAGGTGATCCGTTGTGGCAACCCCTAACTGGAAAAAGCTGAAAGAAGAAGATGTCATTCTAAAAACTATACAGTACAAAGTGTTAGGATGAGAAGATTAAAAGGCAATAAATGTTTCTGCTAATTTCTGTCCTAAAGGATCAAATGAGGACACAGGACAGCAAGCATCTCAATCAAATAGAGAAAAAATAAGAATCTACGGCTCTGTAATGAATTTCTTATACAAAGAAAAGATACAGATTAGCAAAACAATAGTATTAAGTCTAATTTTCAGGGAAGGACTCAAACTGTCTTAACAAGAAGTCTGAAGCAACTTTGAAAAGTGGTAAGAGACATAACAGCAACTGGCTTTTGCTTCTTCTAAGACAACACTTTCCACTTTGTTTGAAATTGCAGCAGATTCAAACATGCCCGATCGGCTTCGAAATCAGTATCAGATGCACTGACCCCATTAAGCTTAGCAATGAAAAGCAATGACCGTGATACTGTACCTGATCTGCATAATTTGATTTACAGCACACTGTCAATGCTATTTTAAAAGTACTACTAAAATTACAGGACACGTTTAGCCACACATATGGAAAGCTACATACTTCTATTTTTAAAATGGCAGTACTTGTAATCACCAAACTGCTTGCAAACATTATTTATTTATCTGCCCTTACTTCTGGCACTGTCCCTTCTTTTCCAACATATGTAGCAATCATTTAGATACCAAAAGTGCACCACCCTAATAGAGTCAGTTGTTGTGTCTTTCGGCTTTTCCCGGTTAGGGGTTGCCACAGCGGAACTCCGGTCCGCTAATGATTGGTAGTTGATTTTTACATGCCGAGTTACCAGCCCTGACACACAACCTTCAATGAAGGTACGCCCATTCATGCATGTCTCCATGCAGAAGACGCTCTAGCTGAGAATCGAACCGGACAGCGTCTTACTGTGAGGCGACAATGCTAACACAGCAACACCACCGCGGGTGTACCCTAATAGACTCAGTGACCAATACAATTTCAAACCTAATAACTACAATTACACTAAGAAAGTGGTGCATACACAACTACTGGAACACTCTCTTAAGTACAGATCTCTAACCAATGCACAGTATTGGCTCAGGCATGGGCACAGGGCAGAGTAATATTCAGTATAACTGACAACATCTAGTCAGCTATGGACATAAGGATTCTCACAGTAGTTATCTTTATGGAAGTTTGAAACTTATTGGAAACTGTTGACTACAGTCTTGTAACAGAACTAAAGAGAAGGGATTTTGGAGAAGATCCTTAAGAAGGTTTAGCAGATCTCAAACATTAAACACTAGAATCTTACTAGGTGAACCATATTTTAGAGCAGAAGATGCTACTGGCATGTTTTCCTCAGGGTTCTCTGTTAGGACCCATTCTGTTCTGTCTCTGTCTAATAACAACTTAACTTACCAAGACTACTAACTACATGCAGTTGATTTTACCACTCTAAAGGAAGTTTCACCAAATAAGCAGAGAAAGCATCTAGGGAGGCATTAACTAAGTCTAAGCTAAGAGTACATAAGTTGATAAGTAGTCCATTAAAATCTGCACTTTATTATTTGGCACCTCACAGAAAATGATGTGGGCTGATCTTTTAATTATGTGTGTCAATACTGGAGATGAGAAGACCACAGCAAAAAAATCCAACGGTTTATTGTAGAACCAATTTCAAAGTGATAGTAAAACAGATAACACCAGTAAGTGCTTTCACATCAAATAGATGTTTCATCAGACTTCATTCACATCACACATCACTTCCTGTTTAAATACATTTTCTAACCAACATATTGATAGAATAATTAAATAATTAATTAATTGCCATCTTAAAAACAAACACTTATTTAAATACTAGCTACAAAGCTAAAATACTATAAAATTACTTAAACCTCTTAGCAACCAATACTGGTTTTATTGAAGCCCTGTCATTGAGCCTAGGTAGTTTATCGGCTTGCAGCTTAACTATCCAATATAGTTAATTCTGTTCAGTAAAATTTTTCTTATCTCCTATCCTTAGACTGTGACCTACACAACATATAACCATGAATTGGAATGTGTGTGTTTTATTTGACATTATGTGCTTGGCTAGCGCACTTCTTTTAATATCTCCATTGCGAATAGTCGAAAGGTGCTCTCTAACTCTGTCACGAAGGGACCTGTTCGTCATCCCCACATAACATGAATGACGGTCATTACATACTGCCAAATATATCAAATCGTTAGTAGCACATGTAGCATTTACTCTAAACTCATATCTAACATTGGTTGTAGGATGTATAAAAACATTATGTGGACTTAATACCTTACATATGTTACACTTCCCACATGGTCTTAGGTAGGGTTTAGATATTTCTTTCCCCACATGTGACTGTTTATTTGAATTGCACAATAGTCTCTTTAAATTCTTTTTGTTCTTATACCTAAAACAGGGTTCATCACCCACTATCTCTTTTATTTGTGCATCGGATTTTAAGATGAACCAATTCCATTTCGCAATATCTCCGACCATATCAATATTACTAGAATACTGCAGACTCAATGAAGTTCTATTTGCATTATAATTAAATTTTTTACTGTTTCATGAGACTATAATTTCTGACATAGTATTATTCATATATGGTTTAGCTACTGTATCCCTTAAATTTTCAACATGTTTAAGATTTAAATCAATTTCTTTCAATGTATATTTACGCTCAACCAATTCATCTCTAAAAGCATCTAAATTCATATGAAATATTCCGTCAGTGTTCAATCTACATATACGCATTCCTTGCCCCTTAATTATGTTTTTATAAACATAAGATGGATGCATACTGTCTCGAGATTTCCTATACATAGTGGTAGAGAGAAAACCATCCTGATCTTTCATAATAGCAACATCAGGAAAATCTATCATTACTTTATTAGCTTTGAATGTAAATTTTGAAAAAATAGTATTATCATTCAAATAAGTAATGAACTTCAGCAGATGTTCATAAGACCCAGTCCAAATTAGAAAAAGATCAACTACAAAATGTTTATACAGAAAATATATGCATTGTAGATATTATTCATTAAAACTGCACTTTCTTCCCATTGTGCTAGCACTATATTCGCAAAACTATTCGCACAGGGTGTGCCTATGGCAACACCCACTTGTTATAAATAGTATTTTCCATTAAATAGTATTATGTTATTTTCCAAAATAATTTCAAGCAACATACATATTAAATCTATTTGTACTACATCATAAGTACTGTTGTTACCTAGATATAACTTTACCGCTTCTATGCCTCTTAACTTACCAAGAATACTAACTACATGCAGTTGATTTTACCACTCTAAAGGAAGTTTCACCAAATAAGCAGAAAAAGCATCTAGGGAGGCATTAACTAAGTCTAACCTAAGGGTAAATAAGTTGATAAGTAGTCCATTAAAATCTGCACTTTATTATTTGGCACCATACAGAAACTGATGTGGGCTGATCTTTTAATTATGCATGATTCTGCTGCAGCATTTGTATGCCAAATGGTTACTTACAAACACCTCGGCATTCAGCTAGATCCTAGTCACACATTTAGGCTTCACACATATACAAGATGTCAGCAGAGTACTAAAATAGCTTAAACTGACCATTCATTTGAACTGAAAAAAAGTAATTGTGATAAATGTTCTAATATCCATACCTAAATATGCCCTGCCAGTTTGGTCTTCCTCTCACCAGGAAAAACTCCTTAACTGCAAATAAGTATAAATAAGATTTGTCTCTTTATCTGACTACTACATTCTAGACAGCCTCATTGTTCTTCCATAGAAAAGGCAAAATGGTCACCAGTTACAGTGACCACTTTACTGTACAACAAAAATGCATTTAAGTTATTGTTTGAATAATGTCCACCGTGTGTACAGAATAGATGTTATATATTTACATTTAAATTATTAAATGTCGAATGATGACCATATATTGCACAAAAATTGATACTAACAACATATCACTACCCTTTAATATCCACAGATCAATGAGCTGTTATTTTTAAGTGATCCTTCATTTAAACAGACACCGAGAGAGATGACACTTAGACAGTTTGCGCCTGAAGACGAAATTACCAACTTGTTCAGAAAAGAAATTAACAAAATCTGCTTGTCTTCAGTAGAAATTGAAAGACTACCAAACTGATGCCTGTAACTGTGTTATAGAGATGATAGATAACAAAAAAGTACTATTACATACCATACATTCTATAATGGTCTCACAACAAATATCAACTGGATTACAGATGTGAGAGAGTCAGAGAAACAGAGAGAGAGAGAGAGAGAGAGAGAGATGCTGGTTACAGGTAACTGACTTGGAAGCTTCCACTCATCACTCTCAATAAATGAGCTGTTGACACAAGTGAAAGAGTTACATGTTGCTAGCCGTATTTAGTTGCATTTGGATAAAAGTAATGAAATATGTTCTCTTAATGGGATTTTAACTAATTATTCTAGGATCTGGTTATTCCACATTGCAGTTTCTGATCTTAATACTAGATGTACATGGAGGATTTGTCCTGGAATCAGCTTAGCAGATGAATGAATTACTTGTTGGCCACAGACTTTGTGGTATTGCGAATAAAATCATAGCTCGTGTAGACATGGCACAAAAACTGTCTTAATTGTTAACTTTCTTATTTTAGCTTTGCCCACCTGTAATCACACTTGAATGCTGTTTAATGTGTAAGTGACATTGTTGAATAACTCTTTCAAGCCCCTCATAAATTGTGCCATTATTAACTCTTCCATTCCCCTTCTTATGTCTTTGTAATATGCATAAAAATTCAGCAGTGTTTATTTTTTGTAGACAATGGCCCTGATACCAAAAGACTTGCTCTTAGTGTAAGTGACCACTTACACTGAGAGCAGGCTGAGAGCAAGTGCTTTGGAATATGGTCTCAATACTAAGGTTCATAGGTTCATAGATAGGCCTTACTCCATACTAAGTCAGTAACACTGACAGCAGGCATACCACTCAACTGTACAGATTTTCACAGAATGTCCAGATTTTTGCCTCAAATAGTTGGTCTGTTTCTCATAAAACTGTGTTTTTCTGGCAAATTATTGAGGGTTGAAGTCAGAAAATAATGACGGATATTTGAGTTTCAGACTTCGTACCCTTCAGAAAATTCATGCTAATGCAAAACCTGTTATTCTATCAATTTTCTAAGCTTGTAAGAGCAATATTTAAAAAGTGTCCCTATTTTTGGCCTTTGTCCCTCCATTTTTTGATGGCTTTGTCCAGATATCTTGCTCTAAAAGATTGAGAGGTATGACAGCAGATCTTTCAAAATGAGGACAGGCTTATACTAAGAGCAAATCTTTTGGCCTCTAGCCCCATGTGTGACCACTTTTATAACCATGAACATGCCAGCACCAGTAGTTTGGCTTTTTGGCTGTATTACAAATGTGAACTAAAGTTATAATACTGCTCTCTGAGCATGAAAGCTAGTTGGGAGATCTGTTGTTCATCACGTTTTGATAAATCAAGGACAATTTCTCCTTACCCTAAATAACATGTGATCTCAATGTTAGTATATTTAGAGATGAGATTTTTTTTTTTGGAGAGGGTGTTAGGGGCTTGCCATCCTGCAAATATGATGCCTTTCCATTTTTTTGTTGCAACTAATAACGTATGCTGTTAACTTCATGGAAGTTTACTTAAGTGTTTAACCACATCCTGCAAATTACAGAAAGAAAGAAGAAATAAATACATGCTGCACCAGCAGATTATACCTACCATAAAGGAGCACTGTAGGGAAACAAGGGTGAAATAGAAAAGAAGTGGCGAGAAGTGGTTGGCAATGAAACAGTGATATTATTAAACGGAGAAGAAATAACCACAGGGTAAGGAGTGGAACTGAATAAAGCACTGAAGTGATGCAACTCATTACAGCTGAGTGTGCCTCCAGGTGCATCTGCAGTTACCTCCTACTGCTCCTCTAGGCATCAAATATGGATTGTTCATATTTGCATTAATAATTCCAAAACCATGCTACATATAAGGCATCAGAATATTTTGTCTTGAAGCATATGTGATGGCAAACACAACTGTATTGATATTTGACCTCTGTCAGTGAGTATTTGCTAAAACAGTAAGGTGATAAAATCATTTTTTAAAGGCTTAAGCCACACCCACTGGGAGTTAAAGGTACACACTCAAAAGAGCTGTACCGGAGGGGATGAGTTAAGATATAGAATCAACAAATAAGAGTGCTGAATAGGTAATTTGTTAAATATGGAATGTTAAAAAGAAGAGAAGAAAGAATAACGGTCTTTGCAGAATGTGTGGTGTGGAAAGATAAAAACTATTGCTAGGTTTATGGAGTAGAAATGAGTAACGAGCTTATGTGATGAGGTTGTGAAAATGGGAGAAGGTTGCTGAAAAAGATACAAAGAGGATGGAAATGATGCCTAATGGGTATAGTGTGAATGAAAATAGGTTAGAAAATGCCAAATGGTGCATTGATGTTGGCATGATGGATTAAGAACAATACAGCTAAAAACTGTACAAAAAGTGATAGAGAAAGGAGGGTTTCACTGATAGTTAACAACATAGAAATGGTTAATAGTATTCTTAAGAAGGATAAACAAGAGGAGGGATAGGGCAGTTAAAAGCAGGCAAACAGTTCAGTAGTATATAGTGTGTGTGGAGAATGACTAGTGTTCAGGACTGAATGGCAGTCAAAGGAGTCGTGAGGCAAAAGTCAGTTGTGCTGCTGTCTCCTCCACCATAGGCTCCATCACTGCGATCTTTTGTCTATCTTTCTGCTGGGCTGCATCCCCTGGTACCAGGTCCTTGCTTCCGATTTTAGCTTCAAGCTTATTTTGTTGGTGATGCCAAGCTACAAGAATGAAGCACTGAGAACGGAAATAACCACTGATGTTTGCTACAGCTACAGGCAACTGGGCAGCATCTGTGGAGGACTTCACTCATGATCTGATTACTGTATCTAGAATACCTATACTTTTTAGACATGGATCATGTGAACTTAGAAAATGACAAAAGCTAGGAGATCTGTATTTTGTAAATAGTTGTAAATAACTGATAAGAGATTAAATGTGTACACCCCAGTGCTGAGCCTATGCCAAAGGGATAGGCCCTAAAAGTAAGTGGACTCAGCTACATTATGAGTTTATCAACTGTAAACCTAGCTGCATAAACCTGTCAGAGTGAGATCAGAGTAGTCTATCTTAGGTACGAGAATGTAAATCAGAGGTTTTAGTTCACAACTTGAACTGGTTTTCATACATGTAACATGGAGAAAGTACCAATTGTCATTAAATACCATTCAGTTATGACACTGTTGTTCCTGCAAAGGATGTAGTTGCACTCCGGAAACTCTTAAATGTGGTTAAAAAGCTGCATAATAAATTACATGCAAACTTACACAGAATAAATCAATTTACGTACTTGATTTTTGTTAGATTTAGACCAACATGTACTCAATATCCTATAATGAAACTACCACTATTTTGAAGTATCAGAATGATAAAAAATAACTAGGAGTGAGGTTTCTGCTTTTAACCATGTCAGCTGCATTGATGTCGTTTATGAAAAGAGGTTAAGCAAGAGAGGTTTTACAGAAAAATATTCTTAGTAATAGTAAGGCATTAGAAAAGCTATATATAAAAGAGAAAGAAGAAATACAGGATGGCTTCTTGGAGTACGATGGAATCACCTTTAAGTGTTACTTAAAAAAATCACAATGGCAATCCCTTCCTTTTTGTGGAATGACCTTTTTGCCTCTTTGATCATTAAAACTATGTTGTCTGAAGTATTTTGTTCATTGTAGGGCCTTTCTTCAAAAACTGATCTAAGAAAACAGACAAAAAGTGGTCCAAGATTTTTAAAAATCATTTTTATCTTCAGGCACCTCCATGATTCATCTCAGCCTCTTTACTGTTGGATTCATTCTTCCTGGCTCCCAGCATCTTAAGACACAGAGAGATGGTGGTTACACTTTGGGATTACAGTCATTGTCCATCAGGGGATGAAGATATTTTATATATGCTCCTAAAAAACTTCCCCATTGTCTGAAAAGCCATATGTAATACCCACCATCCTAAACACAGTTCAGCACAACTGCAGTTTTGATCTAGAGTGCTTATGCACTCCTTGGCTAGTTTACACTCCCGCAGTCCCATATTGCACGACATGCAATCTCAGAATTTCACCCAGGTAAAGTTCTTGCTGTAGGATTCTAGCAACACGCTTCCTGAAGGATGTGTGAATATGTGAAAAAAAAGTTTGATTGCTTATTTTCACACAAGGCATCAGCTCAAACCAGAGATATGTGAGGCACAGACAGAGCCAAAATCTCTTCACCAAGATGCTGCTCAGCAGTGATCCAAAAAATTGATCCCCCCATGACAGTTCATTTAAAGTACTGGAGATCCTCACCCAAAACATGAAATTAGGATCAAACAAGTCTGAAAATCGTGTTCTCTAGTGATCAACTGGTGACTGGGTGACCCATAAAGCTTACCTTTAGGCTTTGTCCAAAAAACTTTGTGGAGCCACCAAGTAGATTCACCACTACAAAGGGAAGGATTATGAATTAATGTAATTACAGTCATATAGAAAGCAGAAGTCAAACATTTACAATTGATTAGATGTTATCAATAAAAAGTATCTCCTCGGACATAGAACATCATCTCACTGTGGGAGAAAGGGACAGAAGTTATTCAGAATTTTTCAAAGTACCAGCAAGATATAGTCAGATGAACTCTATACACAACATTTGTTCTGAAGCTTGATATCTCAGTCAGAGGGAACATTTCTATTCTGCAATAAATTTGCCTCAGAAGAAGTTCTGAGAAGATGTATTGACACTCCCAAACCACTGATACTGTTCAACTAGGAGTTTTTTTCCAATACACAACTGAAAAAATACAAATTTTACTGTTTGTGCAAATGTTCCTAACAACTATTCAAAGTCTTAAGCTTTTTTGAAGACAGTGATGTACTGCTTGATTGGGTACCTCTCAAACTCATAGAGCAAAAATCTTGGACACAGTCATAAATAATGGGGGAACAAAGGCCCAAAATTGTGGACAGCTTTTAATTATTTCTCCTATAAAGATAGAATGTTACTAGTATAACAGGCTTTGCACCAGCATGCATTTCCTAAAGGATAAGAAGTCTGAAACTCAAATGTTGTCACCATTTAGTGATTTCAGTTTTCAGTGATTTTGCTAGAAAAACACAAATTTTATGAGGAAAAAGTCAAAAATATGAGGCAAAAATCTAGACAGTTAAAAGTATGGTACCACCTCCTGACTCTCTGGTTCCATTAGGAGACTTAAATGCTTCATGTACAGAATGATGGAGAAACCTGGAGGGGCACAAATGGGGGTGATAGCTTATATGATCTAAACCCAAGTGATGAATTTTTACTGTACTTCAGTGCAAGTCATAAAGTGACCATCCTAAATGTCATGTTTTAGCATAAGCCTGCTCATAAGTGTACTTGGTATCATCTTTTGCCCAAAGGTTTATGATCCATCTTGTAGTCATATTATCAGACTTGAGGCTTAGTGTTCTGGATACTCTTGTCAAAGAGATGTTGAACATTCAAATTTTCACTACCTGCTAATAAGCTGGATAGACCCATTTGTATAGTAAAGGTGTCCTGGAATGCTTAATAAATGCCTTTATGTAGGAAGACCTTCACTCCTACCTCTAGAACAACTTATCCAATATACTGAGGAAAGCTGAGTATATGGTGTCGGAATATGCCCAGTTGAAGACCTCAGTAGCTGAGGCAGCAGTGAGCTGCTGCAGACAAAAGATGGTCAGTGCCTGTCATGGCATAACTCAAGGACTTGCTGGTGGACATCAATGGTGAGGGAAAACATCATGATCAGGAAATACGTTTTCCATGCAATGCTTATGGAAATGTATCAGGATTAAGCTGCCAAGTACCAGCAAGGCAGGAAAACAGCAGCTGTAGCAGTCACAGAAGTGAAAACTTGTGTGTTGGAGCAGTTTCATACAGCTATGGAAAATAGCTTTTAGGAGGCCTGAAAGACAATCTGGCAAACAACAAAAATAACTCAGAGATGTAGGACATTACTCAAGTTTTCTTCAACAAGGGTGGAGAAACAATTACCTTATCTGGGAAGGAACTCCTGAACCTGGTGCATATGCTCTCATCAGAGGAAGCAATGCCAGAAGATGTTGGTGTAACTGGGTCAAGTTCTGTTTCATGAGGTTACTTTGTGATTATGATTCCATGGTGGCAAGACTGTGGGAGGGAATGATATCTGGCCAGAAATATTGAAAGTGATGGATAATGTTGGGGCGTTACATTTAATGTGCCTTTCAATGTTGTGTAGAAGGTCTGGTAAGTACCACTGGATTGGCAAACCAGGGTAGTGCTGCCTATTTTCAGAAAGGGGGGCAGGAGAATAGGTACAGATTACAAATATATTACAGTCTCAGCTTCCCTAATAATCCTATGCCCAAATGCTGAAAAGATTTAAGCAATGGTTTGCCTTGTAACCATTTATGTTCAAAATGTTCATGAACAAGATATCAAGACAAAGCTGAGTTTGGAGAATAATCAGTCTGGGGACTTGAGAGTTTCAACTTTGTTTTTTTTTTCAGTTTCTCTACGATTGTGTGCCTTTTTAAATTCCATTTCTTGAAATTCTATGAATCACAACACAAAACATTAACAAATAAAATCCATAAATCACGTTTTTAAAAAGAATGGATTATAAATTAGTTACAAAGCAACATCAATAAATTACAAAGAACTTAATATAATTTTCAGTGACAAGATCCACAAACTCTTTCCAGTCTATGAAATTATTTCACAATTTGTCTGAGATCTGAAAACTTTAAAACCTTTGTGAGCTGAATTTGTTGAAGTCCACATTTTAATGATATTAGTCATTGTTAAGTGATTTTCATAATTCATCACTATGACACGTTTTCATACTCTAGAAAATGTATTATAGGTGAGCAATAAAATTAGCAAAACAGCAGATTTTATCAGTTTGAAGAGAACAGTTTTGTTTGCATAATATTAAAGACTACCTTGGCATTCAAAAGTCCTCTGGATATCAATATATCGTTGTCCAAGCCAAGATAAGTAATTTCCTGGGATATAAACAAGCCTTATGGTGTCATCATGGAACAGAAGATCTTTTCCTCCATACCCAATGGAGCTGAACATCTTAAAAACACTGTCACTTTGTGGACCAAATTCATTCTGTAGAGAACAAATTGCAAAATATAATTCTGCATTATAGAGAGAAATAAAATGAAAAATTGCAGTTCTCTAAATTATAACTTCTATTGTGCAGATGGATAATATATGAATCAACAATGACCTACAAAAAGCTGTGCTGTATTTATTCTCTTGTACTTTAAAAGGACATAGTTTAAAGTAAGAAAGAAATCACAAAGCTGTGAGTGCTAGCAGCAAATAATATATGCTCTTGGAATGTTGATAGCCAAGAGAATGTGCATTAAAATTATTTAGAAATTGAGCAAGGAAAACTGACCAGTACGATTGAAGGCACATATGCATCAAAATATGTTGTATGTACAGGATAAAGCTAGTACTGTCCACCCAGACTTCATATTCAGTGACAGATCCCATCTTCTTCACAGACTTCAAAATCAAACTGCCACATTATTGAAAATTCATTTAGCAAGGGAAAACTCGCAAACATAGAAATACTCAAAAAAAATTTAAAAAAAGCAATAAATCAATACAAAATTAAATATAGGAATATACACACACCAAGTCAAATACATTACTAAACTCGTTGTAAAAAGTACTGTAAAAGAAACAGAACAAAAATGAATCGAAATTGTGGCATAAATTAAACAGAATGTACAGCAATAAAAGTATTAAAAACTTGTATGTAAGATCTTTACCTGATCAGAAAGAGTAAAAGACATTCAAATGAGATAAAAAAAAAATCTTAAAAAAGTGAAAGTATAAACCTAGGAAGCAGAAAATAAAGTAGTACAGGAACACATAGGAACTGAATAAAATGAAGCAAAAACACCAGTCCCAATAGCAACAGAAAACCACCAATCTAACCTTGGAGTAAAATGCACACACACACACACACACACACACACACAGACACACACACACACACACACACACACACACACACACACACACACACACACACACACACACACACACACACACACACGCACACACACACACAAACACACACACAAGCACACATGCACTCACTCACACGTGGTCTCACACATGTGCACTCTTATACACATGCACTCACACACACACACACACGCATTCACACACACATGCACACAGACATGCACTCACACAGACACTCATGCACTCACACAGACACAGACATACACGCACTCACACAGACACATGCACACTCACACAGACACAGACACACACATACCATACCTCTCAACCTCTTAGTACAAGAAATTTGAATAAAACCTGAAAAATCTAGGGACAAAGGCCCAAAAATAGGGACAGATTTTAAATACTGCTCTTATAAACTTAGGAAGTTGCTAGAGTAACAGGGTTTGTGTTAACATACATTTTCTGAAGGATCTGAAGTCTGAAACTCAAATGTATGTCATTATTTAGTGTCTTCAATCCACAGATTATCCCAGTGATTTACCAGAAAACCACAAATTTTATGAGGAATAGACCAAACATATGAGGCAAAAATCTGGACAGGTGAGAGGTATGATACACACACACACACACACACACACACACACACACACACACACACACACACACACACACACCTATGCATGCGCATGCAAACGCATCAGACAGTTTAGAATTTACATTGTTTGACTTAATAGGTAAATTTGAAAATACAGTTCACAAAACTTAAACACTGCTTGAATACAAAGGCATATTAAAATAGAAATAAAAATCTCATGGTATTTACCATAAAAAAAAGAAAATCTGCATAACATCAAGTAAACCAACTTAAAAAAATAATAACAGCGAGGGAGTACTGCTGCTTACATATATAAAAACATTGCTAATTCATGTTTTTTGTTAACCAAACCACCTATCTCACAAAGATTACTGGTTTAAAAAGATTAATTACAAATTATAACCTCTTGTTTTCCTACGTTGGATTTAACTACTCTCCCTACTCATATTTTCTACAGTGATTTATCTAATTAAATATCAAACAGTCTCACTACACATTAGTGTATTAGCCCAAATGGAGAGATGAAAAGTCAGCAAGCAAAGGACAGTAGTGGTGCTGAAATTGAATTCATCCTCAAGTATTGGTGAGTACCTTCACAAGGTGGACCCTGTTTTAACAAAACCTAATCAAGGTGACACTGATATATAGACTGTATTTATATAGCATATATCATGGATAGCAGGAAGTAAAAAAACAAAAAAAAGATAGCTGAGTGCACAAGACCCAGGATAAAAAAGTGTCCAATCCTGGTAGGCGCACTGGTGCCAGGACTGGAAAAGATGACAGTGTAGAATCCTCAAAACATAAAAACAGTACTACAACAGAGCCAGGCAAGGCCCAGGGGGAGGATGTTCCCTTGTTGTAGTAGTCCACAAAAATAACAAAAACGGATAGGCCAAAGAAGAACCATCAAGATGATAAAGTGGACTGTTGAGGATAAGAAAGAAATTATGTATTGTTACAAACCAAAGCACTTGCAGAACCAGCAAACAAAATGCCTCTTCAGGTTGGTGAACCAAAATTATTTATTTAATGCCACAAAAAAATAACTTGCGTTTTCGTCCTTAGACTTCATCAGAATGAATAGTTACACAAGCTAATAATCTCCTTTTCTAGGGAACTTACAATACTTGGATGTGATGATTGAAAAGATACCTGAAGTTAGAAAATTTAAGTCCAATGTTTATAGAAAAGTGACTTTTTCAAACTCCTACTTGTTTTACACTAGTGCCCACCCTTTCAAACAAATGAAAGGAATTTTGAAAGGGCAGTTCATTAGGAATAGTAGGATGACGTCCCTGGATAGTGACTTTGATATAGAAAGTAAGAAACTGAAAAATATGTTTTTTGGAAAGAAATTACCCCCTTGTTTTAATAGAAGAAGTAATGAATGAAATAAAAAATAAGGGGGGGGTTAGTCCCATTTTAGGGGTATTGGCACACATTGTAATTAACACAGAGAATACCCCAACCCCAGATAAAAAATGGGAGTAGTAATTTCATCTTGAATTTTAGTACTGACACTTATTTGGTTAAAGATATTATTTCTAGAAATTGGGGGAGGTTTGGGGACTATTCTGACTTGGACCTGTTATTCAAGGACCCCCTGAAATTCACTTATAGGAATGGGAAAATATTAAGGAAATGCTGGAATATAGAAAACCAAAGCAGGGTAGGCATAATAAAGGCATTTTCAACTGTGGGGCTTGCTCCCAATGCTCACATGTTATACAGGGGGAGAGTGTGTATTTAATGGAGAGGAATATAAAGTTAGAAAAAAACGCATTCTCCAAATGTGACACCATGGAGGTCATACATATCGCCATTTGTAAATTCTGTGGAGCCTTCTATAAAGGGAAGGCCACTAGGAAGTTTAAGAGGCAAATATATGAACATCTCTATGACATTAGTAAGCAAGATACCAATAACGCACTATTCAGACATACCACATTTTGTAAAGATGCAGTTTTTGTTTTTTTTGTCATAGAAAAAATAGAACAGGACCCTTGAGGTGGTCCCTGGGAGACAACTATAGAGTACAGGGAATTATTTTGGCAGTTGAGTTTGTAGGCTAACAGCGAACCAGGCTTGAATTACTATATTTCTTTAGCCCCTGTCCTCAAACTTAGATCTGCTAAACTATAATATTTTTATTTAGCATTATTTCTTAACCAGTAGATGACAGTGTTCTACTAGTTCATCACAGTGGTATTGTTTCAACACAATTTAAAATTTTGGTGCAACACATCTTATTTATTTATTTCTATATTATTATACTTGATGGCCTGCATTTTATGTACTTACATATTAATTATGTGATTCATTGTTTTTAAAATCTGTTTTTAGAACCTGTTATTGGAATAAATGGCTGTTTGTTTTAGGAGTTTTTATAGCAGCATTTTGAATGCACTACATTCAATTATATTAAATGTTTTAATTGGTTAATTGTTTTGTTAATAGGAAGGGAGGGCTACTTAAGGAGATTACTAGCGTGTGTAACTATTCATTCTGATGAAGTCTAAGGACAAAAACAAGAAGTTATGTACTCACCATAACGTTCGATGTATGTAGTCCATCTCGCCTCACATTCTTACCCGTGGGTTTGGAGCCAAACCTCAGCTCCGACTCGGCAATACTCTAGCTCAAAGTATTCAATTGGCTCGTGGCTAAGAGGTATGCCATGCTGCAATGCGCCTATCCCCCAGATCTTGTTTGCTGTGAGCTCACATACATACACACACACACACACACACACACACACACACACACACACACACACACACACACACACACACACAAACATGTTGAGAGGAAGAACCAACTCAACATATCAAGAAGGAGTGCTGAAACCAGAGACTCGACCTCTAGGTCCTCCTGGAGGGGGTAGGTGGGTGGGTTAGTAAGAATGTGAGGTGAGATGGACTACATACATCAAACGTTATGGTGAGTGCATAACTTCTTGATGTTATGTATTCCAATCTCACCTACATTCGTACCCGTGGGACAGCATCCCTAGCACCTAGACCTTGGGCGGCTCACTGGAAAATACTCCTGAGCACTATGGAACCAAATGAAGATCTGCCCCTTGATACCAGATCCAATTTGTAATGACTAATAAAGGTGTGAGGAGATGCCCAAGTAGCTGCAGCACAAATATCATCCATAGACATCCTAGCCTGAAAGGCAGTAGAAGTAGACATTGAACGCGTAGAGTGAGCTTTTACCTTAAAGGGTAATTCCTTGCCATTTGAAGAATAGATGAAGGAAATGCAGCTAGAAATCCATCTGGGCAGAGTTACTTTGGAAACTGAAGTCCCTAATCTATTGTCTGAAAATGAATCAAAGAGTTGATCAGATTTCCTAAAATCGTTTGTTCTATGTAAATAGAAACGTAATTGTCTGTGGACATCTAGCTGATGAAACTTAAATTCTGCCTTGTTAGAGAATTCAGGAAAAAACACAGGCAACTCAATAGACTGGCTGAGATTGACCACTGAAGCAACCTTAGGCATAAAGGAAGGATTAGGTCTTAGCAAAACCCTATCCTTGTGAAATATCAAGTAAGGGGGCCGGATTGATAAAGCTTGGAGTTCAGCGACCCGCCTAGCCGAAGTGATGGCTATCAAAAAGAGTGTCTTCCAAGACAAAAATTTAATGTCACTGGTTGCCACAGGCTCAAAAGGAGGCGAGGTAAGCCACTGTAGCACAAAATTAAGGTCCCATGGCATAACAGGATCAAAGTAGCATAGTCCCTTTGAGAAAAGCCTTACAAAGTCTGTGCGCCATTAGATTGGGTTCATTAGCAACATGAAAAGAAGAAATGGCTGCCAACTGCACTTTGATAGTTGCCGCAGCAGATCCCTGACTAAACAGTTGAGATAGAAACTCTAAAACTGATGAGATGGGAGCTCTATAGGGATCAATCTGTCTTTCATGAGCCCAAATGGAGAATCTCTTCCACTTACTTGAATAAATCTTCCTAGTAGAAGGCTTGTGGGAGGAAGACAGAATATGAACCACCTCCAGTGAAAAATCATGAAGCCTGACTAGGGACAGAATTGGAGCAGCCATGCTGTCAACCTGAGGGTCTAGATGGAGGGGTGGAACTGCCCTGACATATGAGTCAACAGATCCAGCTCTGGGTCCAGAATCCACGGCTCATCCATTAGATAAGGGTGAAGAAAAGGAAACCAGATCTGACAAGGCCAGTGTGGAGCAATCAGTATCATTTTGCTTCCCAAAGACTGTGCTTTCTGAATAACCTTAATTATCAGGGGAATTGCAGGGAAGGCATAGAGAAGACCGGAGGGCCATTTGTGAACTACAGCGTCCCTGGGTGCTTCCCCTTCTGGGGGAATAAAGGTGAAGTAGAAGCTGCATTTAGCACTGAGGGGGCTGCAAATAGATCGCAGCAAGGCTGACCCCATCTGCAGAAAATCCGTTCCGCCACTTGTTCGTTCAGGGACCACTCGTGAGGCATCAGAATAGCTCTGCTCAGCCTGTTGGCAATCATGTTGGACTTCCCAGGAATGTGCGTTGCCACTAGAAAGTGCTGGGAAGATACTGCCCACTGCCACACTCAAAGAGCCTCTCTGCAAAGGGGATACAACCTGGTTCCTCCCTATTTGTTCAGGTACCAGACCACTGACATGTTGTCTGAGTGGATTGCAATTGTCCCATGAGGAAGAAAGCTTTGAAGTGCTTGCAACGCTAATAGCACCGCTCTCATCTCTAAGACATTGATATGCAAATGGATCTAGTGTTCCTGTCACATGCCTTGGACAGTCCTACCAAGATAATGCCCCCCCACCGCCCCACCAGATCTGGGAGGCAGCCATGATCACAGTGGCAATCGGAGGAGGAAGAACAAAAGGCATACCCGTGTTGAGACTGCTGGTCTGAAGCCACCAGCACAGATCCTGCTTGCACCTGTCGGTTATTACAATAAAGTGGGAGAGTGGAAGGTGCAGAAGAGACCATTAGGCAAAAAGTAGTCACTGAAGAATCCTCATGTGAAGTCTTGCAAGAGGGACTAGCATAATCGTGGCAGCCATGGTCCCTAACAACTGGAGGACCACTTTTGCCTTGACCTTCTTCAGTGGTAGTAGAGCGTAGACTTGCTGCTGTAAAACCTAAATTCTCTCTTCTGGCAGGAAAACCCTCATGAGCACTGTGTCTAATTCGGCGCCAATAAAGTTAACACACTGCGAGGGCAACAATGCAGACTTTTCCCAATTCAAGGTGATTCCCAGACTTTGGCGCAGCGCAATAGTGGAGTCCCTGGTCTGTAGTAGTAGATGCCTGGTGGTGGCAGACAGGAGCCAGTTGTCCAGATACGGAAACACTTGGAATCCCAGACATCTCAAGTGAGCAATTACCACTGCCATGCATTTGGTGAAGACCCTGGGTGCCGTGGTGAGATCAAAGGGCAGGGCACAAAACTGAAAATGACTGGCTCCCAGCTGGAAGCGTAGGTGACTTCTGGATACCCTGTCCATTTTTATATGGTAGTAAGCATCCTTGAGGTCGATGGAGCACATCCACACATCTTTCCCTAATAACGAGAGAATTGACTGTAATGTGACCATGTGGAACTTGGACTTCTCTACATGAAGGTTCAAACGATTGAGATCCAAAATGGGTCTCAGGTCCCCTGTTCTTTCTGGCACCAAAAAGAATCTGGAGTAAGTCCCTAATCCTACTTGGTCTGAGGGGATGGCCTGGATGGCTCCTTTTAACAGCAACTTTTGAACTTCTAAGGTTGCGGAATCCCTTTGACTGGGTGGGACATCTGGGATTCTTTTGTTTGGAGGGGGAGATGAAAGAAAGGGAATATGATAACCTCTGGAGATTATCTCTAATACCCACTCATCTTGGGTGATGTCTCACCAGGCTTCTGGGTATAGAGAAATGTGCCCCCCGACTGGCTTCAGAGACACACAGTCAGGCCTCCTCTCAGGAGCACTGGTAGGGAGAGCCACAAAAGTAATCACAGTCCCCCTGGCTATGCAGGCCTTCTCTGCCTCTAGGGTGGCATCTACCTGAATTTCCACCCCCTCCTCTGCCTCTGGTGGGGGAATCACTCTGTGCGTCATGAAAAAACCTCTGTGATTTTCTGAACCACATTTTTCCACCCTTCTGGCCCTTGGGATAAGGTCTAGAAGGCATGGAAAAATGGACTCCCACAGGAGACAGGGTTTTTCCTTCCTGCTCGCACCTAGTGAGAGTATCCTTCACCTTGGTTCCAAATAAGGATGAACCGTCAAAGGGCGCGTTGGTGAAGGTAGACTTGAAGACCTCCACGAAGTTGCACAGGCGCATCCAGGAGTGTCTCCTAAGAGAGACTCTGGAACCTGCAGCCCTGCTTGCTCCATCGGCTGCGTTCGAGATCAGCCTCATGGAGGAGTTGGTAACAGAGTTTAGGGTAGACATCTGAGCATTGACTTTCTGAGCCACAGTATCACAAACATTACCCTGTAGAGAATCTCCCAACTCCTTTAGGAGATCTCTTTGGAGCCATGTAAAATGTGATAAGTAGTTCAGCGACCGCAGAGTAAAGGCCGCTGAAGAGAACACACGCTTCCCATACCTGTCCATAGCCCTGGACTCCTTGTTAGGGGGATGGACGGTAGATGAAGTTTCTGCAAGTTCCTTCTTGGTGGCTACTGCCACCATCATGGCATTTACTGGAATGCCTTTTGTAAGAAATTCTGAATCGGGGACAAAAACTTGTTGGGTCTCCTAGGGACCGGTTCCACAGTGTCTGGATTTTCCCACACCTTTCAACAAATGAGGTCCAGGAGCTCGTCAAATGGGGGAGAAATCCAAGAGGTGGAGGGTTGGAACCTGAAGGCATTCAGGAACACTGACTCCTCCTCAGAAGGGGCTTTAGATGGCCAGTTGCCTCTCTGTCTCAGTATTTCCAAGATATCAGAAAAAGAGATATAGTCAGAAGACGACTTAGGGCACCCCTCTGACTCCTCGAGGTCGATGTCAGATGTGAAGGACTCATCTTGGGAGTCAATGTGCTTCCTATTGCACACTCTCTTTCAGGGTAGCTCCTTGGGTGAAAAACCCGGGGATGCCTCAGAAAGCTGGGGACCACTCATGGAGGTATCCTGAGGCCTTAGGTCTCCGCTGTCCCCAGATAGAGGGTGATCTGATACTGATATCGGTGCTGCAGGGGGAAGAGTATTGTTACTGTAAGATGCAGCTGATGACCTGGCCAGCACACTCCTCATGACCTCGAAAGCTGATCCCCCCCGCTCTGAAGGTCGGCTAACCACAGAAGACAGCCTCGGAGCCAAGGAAATAAGGTCCAAAGCTGATGTTGGGTCCACACTCACCCAAGCTGAAGAGCCGAGAGGAAGGTTCGGAGCCGAAGAAGATCGACCCGATGCCTCCCTCTCGGCTCTGACCAGTGAGCTGTGAATCCTGGACCCTGTGGACAGTGCTGACAGGGTCGGTGCAGAGATCAGAGCAGAGATGCCAGAAGGGGCTACTGGAGCTGATCTTGAGGCATCAGATGGAACCCACAGCTCTGGCTCTGAAGAAAGGTCCAGAGGAGGAACAACCAAAGATGAAGGGAGTACGAGCTCCGGAGCTGACTGGGCCAGAGCCGAAAGCAATTTAGCTAGCACTGATGACTGCAGCAGTTTCTTCACCACTCTGTCGACATCGTCATTGGAAAGTATCCAGGAGGATCTAGAGGACATGGTCGGGGATCTGGATCTCCTTATAGAGGGAGACCTATGAGTAGGGGAGACTGGTTGAAAAACTGGAGACTGGCTCTGAACTGACAAATTTGACACCGGCTCCGATAAACCTGGAGCTGATGTAGACATCATCGAAGCACTGTCTTCTGTCGGCCCCGAAGTAATTGGAGCTGAAGAAACAATTGTAGTTTTAATAATTTTCTCCAGCGGCTCCGAGGAGACGGACGGAGCCGGAGACCACTTCTTAGATGATTTCTTGTCCATCTTTTTATCTCATTTGGAAGAAGACTTGGAACTGGAGGATCTTTCCAAATCCTCTTCAAAAGAAGGTTTCAGCAATCCTCTTAAAATTAGCGTGTTCTTCCTCCCTTGCAGCACGCGGGGGCTGAAAGCATGACAGAACAAGCAGGATTCCTGTAAATGAATAGCCCCCAAGCAATACACGCACACAGAGTGCCCATCCATCAAAGACATTTTGTTGTTACACTTAACACACTTTTTGAAGTCCTTAAACATGTTGAGACAAGAACACACACACACACAGGGGAAAACGGTAGGGGCACCTTCACCACAGAAATCAAATAAGTGCGGGAAACTAGAGCCTCTAACTCAAATGGCCTAGAGACTGTGAGGTAACCACAGAGAGGGCTAGGTCCTCTAAGTTAAACAGGCCTAGCCCAGGAAAAAACAGGGGAACAACAGTCACACCACAAGGAACCCGCTGACAAGGGGGATTAACCTACTACACAGTCAGAACAAGAACAAAAACAACAGAAAAAAAACAGGGGAGGACTAGGTCCTCTAACTGAAATGGGCCTAGCCCGTAAACACCATGGGAAACAGGATACCAGAAAAGTTCAATAAACTGTTAGCAGTAAAAACACACACACTAGCTATTAAAATAGCTTTTGGAGCTACTAAATCGAACAAATAGTAGAAAATTTGTACTTAGCCACAGCCAAGTGCGAGACCATGTCCGAGCTGTACAAGCAGCAAACAAGATCTGGGGGATAGGCGCATTGCAGCATGGGATACCTCTTAGCCATGAGCCAATTGAAGACTTCGAGTTAGAGTATGGTCGACTCAGAGCCTAGGTTCGGCTCCGAACCCACGGGTAAGAATGTAGGCGAGATTGGACTACATAACATTGCAAGTTATTGTTTTGTGGCATTAAATAAATCATTTTGGTTCACCGACCTGAAGAGGCATTTTTGTTTGCTGGTTCTGCAAGTGCTTTGGCTTGTAGTGATTTTGGTACTGTTTCCAAGCACTTTTTCCTTCTCAGTTGTGTTCAAATTATGTATTGTTACCACTATGTAAAAAAGCCCAGAATTTCCAGACACAAGATATACAAAAAGATTAAGAGAGAAATTAGAGGAAAGAAAAATACTTCCACAAGAAAAATTGTTAGAAGCTTCAAATGATAATTTGTGTTCATTAATACAACAGATTTGTGAAAAAACAGTATATAGATCAAGGAACCTTGATCTGTTTGGAAAAAGAAGCATCTGAGGAAGTGCGAAAATATAAACAACAAAAACCAAGAGATATTCGAAAAGTATAAAAAAGGAATATGGACATGGGAAAGAAAGACAGATTTAATATGGTGCAATATTTATGCAAAGGAGAAAGTCAAATTAATCAATGTAAAGAAAGTAGCCCCAAAATATTTGAAGAGAAATACAGGCAAAGGCAACCAGATATGGAAAATTTCACAATAAAAAAATAATACCACAAAGATGGAATGTAGAAAAGATGATCAGTAAAGTAGAAGTTAAAAAAACAGAAGTTGAAGTTATGGAGTGCCTGCGAAGTGAAGGATTTGATGTAGAAGGTCTAACACAGGTTACATCACAGCAGGATGGAATGAGTCCCCAAAGCAGGGCAAAACAGGAAGATCAGGAAACATCTGAAGAAGAATATGGACATGGGAAAGAAAAAGAGATTTAGTATGGTGTAATATTTATGCAAAGGAGAAAGCAAAACTAACCAATACAAAAAGAGCAGTACCAAAGATATTTGAAGAGAAATACAGACAAAGCAATCTGGACATGGAAAACTTTACAATACAAAAAATAAGAAGACAAAGAGGAAAAGTAGAAAAGGAGATTAGTAATGGAGAAGCTAAAGAAATAGAAACTGAGGTTATGGAGTACCTGCAAAGTGAAGGATTTAGTGTAGAAAATATAATTCAGAAAGCACCACAATGGGATATCCAAATTAAGGGGAAACCAGTGGAACAGGAAGCAATTGGTCAAGTGCCATATGCAGATAATTTGGAGGCTTCCACAGGAAATAAGTATAAATGTTCATTTGAAGCTAGACAGCAAGGAAAGGAACAGGAAACTGTGGAAACTCGGATGCAGTCAGTGTTGAGGAGTGATAGGCCAGTGAGTTCCCATATGATAGAGTTACAGATGGCACAGGATGAAACTGATGAGACTGTGTCACCTGAAGATGCTATAGAACCTTCTATAGCATGCAAGCAGGAAATGGAAAACAAGGGATGTGCCCTTAGTTTGGAAGAAAATGAGCCAAGAGAAGAATTGCTTGACTTAATAGACATGGACAGATACATCAAGATCAATGAAAGAAAGAGACTGCAGAAGGTTAATAAAACCTAAAAAGTCAGAAGTCTGATAAAACAAATTAACACAGTAATTAGGACTGTTCATAGAGATCCATGCGATATGACAGAAGTAAACAGGATATATTACTGTGCAGCTAAATTAAAAACTGATAATGTTCTACCATAAAAACACATGGTAGTGAGGGAAAGGAAGGGGAGAAATCGAATACCATCATGGAAATATCAAATAGAGAAAATTATAAAGCAATTAAGACAAGAAGTGTCACTGTTAGAAGACTATAGAAGAGGGAATAGATCAACAAAAATGCTAAGAAAGATAGATATGATAAAAGCAATAAACAATATTATAACAGATCAGGATCTATCATGCACTATCAGAAATGTTGTATCTTTCGGCTTCTCCCGGTTAGGGGTCGCCACAGCGGAACTCCGGTCCGCTAATGATTGGCAGTAGATTATTACATGCCGAGTTGCCAGCTCTGATGCACAGCCTTCAACGGAGGTACGCCCATTCACACATGTCTCCACAAAGAAGATGCTTTAGCTGAGAATCGAACAGGACAACGTCTTACTGTAAGGCGACAACGCTACTGCAGCACCACCACCGCAGTATATGCACTATCAGAAATAACACACTAAATTTCAGCACAGGTGGAAAAATGAAGATAAATATAAAGGAAAAGTGCAAAATTAGCAGTTTATTGATGACCCAAAAAGGTTTTTTAGAGAACTGGGAAATAAGGTAAAGGAAATTAAAAGACCGCCAAAAAAAGAAGACATAGATACATTTTGGAGAAGTATCAATGAAGATCCTGTGGAACATAACAAAGATGCTAAATCAATAGAAGTAAAAGAAAGAATAAGAAGTTTAAAGATACAGGATATGAAATGGGATGAAGTAACAGCTAAGAGATTGAAACAAAGTTAAGAAAAGCCTCTAATTGGAAAACCCCAGGCCCAGATGCAGTACCTAACTTCTGGTTAAAAGTATTAACATCTCTGCATGAAGATTTAGCCATGAATAAGAATTATTTATATGCGCACCCAGAACAAACACCAACTTGGCTCACAACAGGAAAAACAATGCTCCTACTTAAGAGTGAACCTGCAAGCTACCCTAAAATTTATAGACCAATAACTTGCCTACTCACAACGTATAAACTACACATGGAATTGATGCCGACAGAGTTTATAGTCATTTAGAATGAAGAATCTAAGTATGGCATGGACTGAATACAAAAAAGCATTTGATAGTATCCCTCATTCATGGATAAAAGAGTGCTTAAAAAATGTATAAGATACACCCCACACTGATCGACTGCATTACAGTGACCATGCAAAAGTGGCAGACCACTTTGAAATTAAGCCATGATAAAGGGCAAATTGTTATCCCAGGGATAAAAATTCAAAGGGGGATATTCCAGGTTGACTCTCTGTCACTGTTATTATTCTGCCTTGCCCTTAATCCATTAAGCTATTTACTCAACAGTTTAGGCCATGGCTATATTCTGGTTCCTAGAAAACAACAAAGTATAAAGACTTCTTACCTTCTCTTTGTCAATGATTTAAAACTGTATAGCTCATCAGATGAGGAACTGCAACCACAACTGCAAGTTGTCAAAACGTTTTCAGATGATATAAGAATGTCATTTGGTCTTGATAAATTTGCAAAAGCAAGCTTTAAAGCAGGGAAACTGGAAAGCCAGGGGAAACATCAGTTTGAGACAAGAATATGATATAAAATAACTTGAGCAAGAAGGAGTGTATAAAGATTTGGGAATTGATGAAGGATGAACAATAAAACATGAACAAATGCAAATAAAACTTAGGAATACTTCAGAAGACTTAAATTAATCCTGAAAATAACACTGACATCTAGGAACAAAATCCAAGCTATAAACCAATTTGCTTTTCTCATCCTAACTTACAGTTTTGGAGTGATTGATTGGCACCAAAACGTGTTGCATTGATTGGACAGGAAACAAGAAGGATGCTTCATGCTCACCAAATGATTTATAAAAATCAGTCCATACCAAGATTATATATTCCCAGTTCCGAAGGAGGGATGGGCCTCCTTAAAACTGATATATGTACAGATCTGCAATTGTGGGATTCCATACATATATGCTGATGTCACAATACCCAAACCTAGTGAAAGTTTTGAAACATGAGGAGAATAACTCTAGGATGACTTATCTGCTTAATCTAGCAGAAGTTTATTGGCATCAACCAGGAATGGAAATCAATTCAGAAGTAGATAAAAATCAGGCAGCAATTGAATGTGCCAAAAAACAA
Source organism: Protopterus annectens (assembly GCF_019279795.1). Classification (NCBI taxonomy): domain Eukaryota; kingdom Metazoa; phylum Chordata; order Ceratodontiformes; family Protopteridae; genus Protopterus; species Protopterus annectens. The sequence goes on along the minus strand of NC_056734.1, from coordinate 355,450,080 downwards.
AAGAAAGAATATAAGGTGAAGGATCAGATGAGAATGCAAGAAATGTGGAAAAAGCACAAATATAGTTTAAAGTACAGAAAACTTCTGGAAGAACCTCATGCTGATCAGGAATGAACACAGGAATGGTTAAGGAAAGGCGAATTCAAACCCAGAGATGAAAGGTTAATACTGGTGGCCCAAGATAGTGGGCTGCGTAGACGTTAGTTTATAAAGTCCATTGAACATGTGAAAGAAACAGACAAATATAGGTTTTGTAAAACAGAATTGGAAACAGTTGCACACCTCGTTGCTGGTTGCAACATACTAATGGCAGAAGGATTGTATACTGAAAGGCATAATAATGTGGTGAGACTGTTGCACTGGGGATTGTGCAAACAGTATGGTAGTGAAGTCGCCAAAAAGCACTGGAAACATCAGCCACAAAGCATCATAGAAAATGAAGTCTACATCACTTGGGATCATCCATTACCAACAGTTCAAAAGATAGATGCTAGAAAACCGGATATAGTGGTCCAAGAAAAGAAGACAAGAGCAGCATTGATTATTGAAATCGCCATACCCAGTGACTACAGTGTGCTGCATGCAGAGAGACACAAAATCATAAAATATCAGGATCTGCAGGCAGAAACAAGAGCAATGTGGAAGAAAGATACCCAGACAGTTCCAATAGTAGTAGGAGCAAAGGATCTTATAAAAAAGAATTTACATTCATATTTAGATATATTACCAATACATGTAACTCCAAATGAACTGCAGAAGGAATCATTACTAGACACATTGCTGGTGCTGAGAAGAACTCTACTGGCTGACATCAAAGAATGAAACAATACTAATTTCATGAACTTTAATGATACTTTGATTTAGGAATGGGGTCTATTCCTGTCATGGTATTAGAAACCCAAAAGACGAGAAGAAATTAAAAAATCACATTATCTTCTCTGTTAAATGAACAGACTCTAATGTAACAAGCCAAACTTCGATTTTTATAGCCAGGCGTGACCCATTCTTCTACAGTTTCAGTCACTCTCTCTCACACAGATACACAATGTCTGTCTCTGAGCTGTAGTCTGACCTGCACATTTTTTTCACACCAGAATTTTTAGGTTTTTTTTGTTTTTTTTTAATCAATTGGAAATAAATGAACTGCTTTCTTTTCTAGACACAAGTGGATTATTAAGCATTGTATCTAATATCAGTAACTAATCTTCTGATGAAGGGCTCATGCCAGTGCAAAACCTCAAGTAGATTCAAAACCTACATTGGTCAAATAAAAGGTATTTCGTCATGTCTGTGTTGTAGTGTCTTTGTGCTTACACCTTTGCTTTTCATTTCTTGGGAGTTGTCACCAAAAGAATAACCCCTGTGAATATTTTTAGTAGTGTGCAATAAGCATATCATCAACCAAAACAACTTAAAAGATGGCGGTGGAGGCATTACTGTTTGCATATATATATATCTTTCAGTTCCAGGAGTTGTCACCATCATGATTACTCACTAATATGTTGGAAGCTATGTGTGTTATCAGGAAAACAGCACAAATGCTTGTGAAGTACTGTGCTAATAATATTTAAGTCTCCTCATCTGGACTCATTCACTTGTTGGAAATGAACTGAGGTATTATACAATATATAGCACCTGTTTATAACTGAACTGTGCAACAACACACAGAATGGTCCTTTAAATGGCTGTCCTGAAAATGTCATAATACCACAAATTCCATGCAGTTAGAAAGTTATAATCCTATACAGCAACTGATTTGTTAAAATGGGCAGAAGAACTATTTTACATTAAAATACACCACAAAACATATATTTATCTTACATAAAGTATGAAATGCAACATTGTAACTGCAAAAGATAGAGATGTCCATTTTATTACTGCAATACGACACTTGGAGGCATGCATGGTACAGCTATTACAGGACAAGAGCTGTAAGGGACTTTCCCTTCTGGCTCATTCCTCACAACACTCCTGAATGTACAGTAATATCTGTACCTCGTATATCCCCTTATGCTTTATTACATACAGGCTGCATTGCTTGGCATAGAATGGTATACTTATGCAACAATTCTAAATAACTATTTTATGTTATGAGTATAGTGATGTGTATAGATTCAAGGTACTGTTCAGTGATCTGCTATAATCATTTACATTTTTCCTGTCAGTTTAATAAATACCTTCAAGCAGCATTAAGCCTACTTAGTATAAGCATACGGATTGAGCTTTTTGTGCAGATCACACTGTAATACACTACAATGTTATATAAATGTGTGACCCTCTTGTAAAACAAATCACTTAATATGTTGCTTGGCTGAATTTGGGCTTTTCAAATTTAATGAACTACAACTTTCTCCTGTGCTTGATATCATCTATCCTTCTGGCACCATTTGGAGCTATCCCATCTAGAATCCATGGGCTAAATATAGTTCATTCCTGAAAACTAAATTGCCAATGGATTTATTAATAGCTATTTCTTTATCACCACACCTTCGTCTACTAAATGTAACTTATATTTTTCCATATCACTTATGCTCATGTTTTCTTGGCTTCATTATTTTCTACCTGCAGCACAACTGCCTGCTCAAAATTTCTGCTACTAATTTCCTTAGCTCTCAAGTATTATAATGTAGCTTTATCTGAAATATTATAGCATGAGATGAACTCTGCTTTGTTTAAAAACAATCTGCTCAACACATAACTGTCTTTTAACATGCTATGCATTCTCAAGTACTTATGTGCATGTTTTATGCAACTGTTCTATTCAGTTAAGTGGTGACATATTTCACCTTGCAAACATGCTGTGATTTTAAATGCAGTTACCTAATATACTAAAGTTCCCAATTCTCTTAGTGTTTTAAAGCTTTATAACATATGCAAGATATGAACTATTTATATAGATATTGTTCAGCAGGCAGTCACATAGATTTCTACATTTTTTTTTACTCAAGTGATTTTTATTTTGATAAAATAACACAATCATTTAATATATTCATAACATTCAATAACTATTTACAGTATTTACATTCAGCCTGATAGAAGGGATTCAGATAAAAACATTTGTAGTTAAATAATACGTTAATATATAAACTATGATAGTTAGGAAGAGTTTGGTTCCATCTGTAGGGTATGAATCAAATTCAAAACTTTCCTCCACGGACTATTAACCAGTAGCTTAGGAAAAGTTCTTAACTCTTTAGTTCTTTTCTCATATGCATTTCTTTAGTGATGATAGGAATTCCTCCATTGTGGGTGCTACATTAGAGTTCCATCTTCTAGTTATATATTTTCTGGCTATTACTAACATTGTCCACTACAAATACAGGTCATCTTTCTTCATATTATTACTATTAACAACATTCAATAAAATTAAATACTTTGTCAAAACAAATATGTCAGTATAGATAGCTTGAAGAAATTTGTTAATCTCATTACAATATGGTTTAATACTAGTACAGTCATAAAAAATATGAGATCAGTCAGCATTAGTGGATGGATGACATCTCCAACATAACTTGCTGTTTAAAGGGTTCATTTTTGAGTTTCTCAGGTGTCAAAAGGATCTGTGTAGAAATTTCCAATGAAAAATCCTCCAGAAGTGTGAGTAAGAATTTAGTTTAACTGAAAAAAAAAATGTTTGTTTCATCTTCCATTGATAATGATACTTGAAACCCTTTAGTTAGGTATTGCCAGTAAGAATCTTTAGGAGCTGTCGTATAGACAATTAAAGTGTTATATAGAAATGATAATTCATTCTTAATATTGATATTATTATATAGAATTCCAAAAATTTAGTTTATAATTTTTGGTACGGTTTTGAAGGATGAGTTATGTATTATTCTACACAGATCCTTTAGTTTATGCTGTGACACTCTGAAGAACCAACCAGTCATTAGGGGATAAGCCATAGGTTGACAATATACTTTGTGTGTTCAAAGCTTGTTGGTTTTCAATACATTGCAACCAACAAAATAGGTTATTATTTTCCCAGGATCTATATTAGATCAGCGAACTCTTAAAAAAGTGAATGCTGATTGATCGAACTTATGTAAGTGAAAGCTTAAAATATCGAAGCAACAGAAACCCAAATTTTTTCCTAGGGAAAGAATTTGGTTGTCCGTCTCTGTTGCTTCCATATTTTCAGTGCTGTGGTGGAAAGTTACGGGTCAGGTTCAGGTAAGTGTGTGACTGTGTAGATGTGAGTGTTAGGGTGGGTTAGGTGAGTCAGGGTTAGGGAGCGGGTTAGGTATGTGTGCGATTGTGACGGACCTTAGGGTTAGGGTTTGGGTTAAGGTAAGTGGATAGTTAGTGGTGTGTGTATAGTTTAGTGTAGGGTTAGGTGTCAGATTTTAGGTGTGTGTGTGTGTGGATTGCTGTTTGTTTGGTGTGCTTGTGTTATGTGTATGTGTCTTGGATCAGCGATTTTTTTCCCTAGGAAAAAAATTGCTGTTCTGACAGTTCGAGATTGTAAGCTTTCGCTTACATAAGTTTGATCAATCAGCGTTCGCTTTTTTAAGCATTCGTTGATCTAATATACACCCATTTTCCCATAAACAAAAATCTCTCTATGTGTTTTATCAGGAAATCCCTTAATAGTAAATGGTATTAAAAATATATGCCACAGTTTTATATCTAAATTTGTGTTAATGAATTTTCTAAACACATCAAAAATATTGTTTATTAATGTTAGTTTAGTTAATTTTGTTGTACTATACTGCAAATTTAAACTTAAATAGTGCCATATATTTTTATCTTTGTCATTTACCAAAGCATTCTTTGATAAATCATTTTCATTCATTAGTATAATGGAGTATAACTGTTTCCAATTGGAAGAGTATCCAGGATTTATCCAATTCATCACTATTTTAATTATAGATAACTTTTTATAAGTTTCAATCTCTGGGAATTTTAACCCCCCCCCCCTGCTCCCATTTTCTGATATGATAAGAATATGCCACTCTATTTCTTTTGGGGTACCATAGGAATTTCGTCAGAGTTGAAGTGATTTCTTTAAGGATTTTCTTTCCTGGAGGAAGTATAAGGGCTTGTGCTATATTTAATATTTTAAGTAACAAAAACATTTTTTATCAGTTGTAACCTATCATCAAATGTTATAAACAAATTATTCCTTTTGCTTATTAATGTCTTGATTGAGTCTATGGTTTTAGCATAGTTAAGCTGTAAGGTTTCCTCTACACTCTTGCCTAGGACTATTCCTAAATAGTCTAGAGTTGAAATCTGGTTTCCAATAATGTGATTAACTGGAACCTGTATTTCCTTTTTTTATTTAATAATAAATATTTTGATTTAGATTTGTTGAAGGAGAGTCCTAAGATTTTTTGGAAATTTGTTGTTACTATATCCACTTCACCTAACACTTCCTTAGAGTTGGGTAAGGTAAGTAAAACATCATCAGCAGACATCATTATTTTAGAAATATATTGGTCATATATATTTATACCTCTTATCTTTGGGTTATTATGTATTAAAAATGGCAAGTATTTCTATGGCCAGAGCAAATAGGATCGGGGACATGGGACATCCTTGTCTAGTACCTCTAGTGATTTGGATTGCTTTGGAAGTAAAGGGACCTAATATGACATATGCTAGATTATTTTCATAGATTTTCTTTATCATTGTTATAAAAAGGGGGAAAATTAAATAACTGTAAGACTTTAAATAAATAACCCCAATTTAAGGCGGCAAAGGCCTTTTGAATATATAGACCTATTATCAATGCTTCATGGTTTCCTCTATTGAGGTAATCTATCAGACTTAATACTCTTTTAATATTATCCTGTGTATGCCTGTTAAGTATGAAACCAGTTTGGTCTTCATTAATAAATTTAGATATGGGTATTTTCAATCTATTGACCATAATTGACAAATAGTTTATAATCATTATTAACAAAGAAATTGGTCTATATGAGTTGCAATGATTAGGGTACTTATTCTCTTTTAATATAGGGGAAATTAGAGAATATCTCCACGAAGGAGGAATATTTGCTAATGTTTGAACTTCAAGAAAGATTTTATGTAGGAGAGAGATTATAAAAGAAGGGAACAATCTATACATTTCGATAATTACACTATCTATTACAGGTGCTTTATTAGACTTACTTCCTTTAATTCCATCTATAATTTCCTTTTGAGAAATAGGCTTTGTAGATCTAACTTAAGTTCCTCAGGAATTCTTGTTATGTTGGGAACTATATTCTCTAACTTCTCACATTCATTTGTACTTATTTTAACTTTATGATGCTCTGCATAATGATAATTAAAAGCCTCCAGAATGTCCCCTATGTCCGAGACTTTTTTTCCTTTTCCCTTCATGAAAGATACTATCAATGTTATTAATTTTTGATTATATCTTAACTTTCATAGATAGGTTATGAAGATGCTTAGGAGAGGTAGCATAAGAATTTAATTTCAGTTTTTCTGTAGCTAAATTAGTTTTATGGGATAATAGTTCATTGTATTTCTTATTTGCTTCTATTTTCTTATTATTATCTGTAGCAATTAAATTTTTATTAGATTTAAGAGATCATATTTGATTTTGGAGTTGCTATAACTCTGAGTCCAATTCTTTAATTTTATTTTTGTACCAGCTAATGTTTTTACCATATAGCTAGGCCTTAAGAGAATCCCAAACCATAACTGTGTTTGCTTCAGGTTTATAATTAATCTCTAAAAAAAGCTGAAGTTCAGAAGTTATCCAAGATTTAAAGTCTTTAATTTTTGTGATATATGAAGGAATCCTTGAAGTAATAACTGATTGAATTCCAAGTGTATTGTTAACAACAGGGAATTATGATCTGAAAAGAGACAAGCTTGTAATGAAAAAAATCAAGATTTTAGAATAAAGATCTTGTGAGATATTAATGTTATCTATTCTAGTTTGGGTACCATGTCTATAGTCCTGGTGTGAGAATAGTAAAGAATTTGGTCCCAAAGCATTAAAGGTATCTTTTAATTTAAACATTTCTTTCCATTTTTTAACTGTTTGGCTGAGGACAATAGTCTAGGAGATTTCCTATTGGTAGTTTCTGTAATATCTGTGATATAATTGAAATCACCTCCTAGTAGAATATTACCTTTAGAAGTAGTTGTAATAAAGTCTAAGTGTTTTTAGCTAGTCCAACCCCCATACCAAGGAACCAGTATAAATTAACCAGGGTCCAAATTTTATTATTAAACTTAAGTATAACTAAGGCTATGAGTCCATCATTATGTTTGTAAATGATTTGGGGATTTAAGAAAGTATTTTCCATTGTTATTCCTCTAGTCTTATTTTTATAAGAAGATTGAGCAAGTATTTTGTATTCCTTAGGGTCCCACATAAACGTGTCATTTATTTTAAAGTGTGTCTCTTGGAGAAAAAAACTACTTGAGCCTTGTTTAGTTTAAGATACTTTAGTAGGTTGGTTCTCTTATATGGGTTGTTTAAGCTATTAGTATTTAAGGATATCAAAGTTAAATCCATATTAGAATTCTTTAAAAATAACAAATAATAAAGGAACTTGTATTAATAGAATCCTGTATACATAATACTCTTCCTGAATAGACAGTAGAACATTAATTGTTATATTTCTATTTATCTCAATCAAAATAACTTTCCCACATGAAAGATAAAAGTAAAACAAATTGTGTCAGGCATTTCAAAACTAGAAAAACAGTTTAATAACATAAAATTAGCATATTTCACTCTGATATAAACTTTAATACATCCTATACATGGAATGAGATACATTCCTAGTCTAGCAAACAAAACTAAATCTGCTAGACTACCTATCCCAACCATCAACCTTTGCTGGTTTGAGCCCATGAAAACAAAGTAAAAAACGGAGAATATATTATAAATTAAGAGAAAAATAGTAGCAGTAAACAACTAATCAGATATTGATTCCAGTTAGGTTTTAGGGATGAGTTACATACACTATTACTAGAAACATTAAACATTTATACAGTAATTATTCACTAAGGAAGCAAGAGACATATTAGGAAATATATAATATGAATTTAGTGCTTAATAGACTAAGGAAACATTAGCTTTATTAACAATCTAAATGATTACCCAAAATACCTAAGCATGTCATCTGTATTAGTTCTAATAAAAACTTCAAAATGGCAGAACAAATCAAAGAATCATTTAGCATTTGTATTTACTTGCCCTCTGAATAAATCTTATCATAACAAACTCCCACTAAATAAAAACTTCATGAGAATTGGTAGTGTGTGTCATTCCCAAAAGATGTTAACATAGATTTTTAGAAATATTCCACAAGACATATTTGTCCTTAATTAACTCCTAAACTTTTGGAATAGCAGATGTTTAAATAACTAACTAGAATCAATAATAATTAACTAGCATCAGTTAAAACGACAAAAATTAATAAAAAACATTATTTATATAAATCTTACTATGGATGACAGGTCTTAAAAGTGAATGACTCAAAGACAAAATTAAGATAGAGATAGCTGTAAATATCTACCATAGTAATAGGGTAATACTTGAAACTCATAACTTGTTTGTTGTGTTATCACAAGTCATAGATATTACTGAGCTCTTTCCCTGTCATAAATTGCTAATATTCCAAAAAATATGACTTTATAATAACTGAAAACATGACATCTGAAATATAAATAATATCTAGGATACAATAAGGAAATCAACATATTAAATGCAAAGTAATTATAGTACAATCAAAATTATTCATACATATATTTGCTAGGATTTAGTATGGTGTTTGAGTATCCTTACAGTTATTACCATTAGTCATAAGCATTTCCTGTAAATGTATAAGCCTATACTAAACACTTCCTAACTGCATAGGAAAGTTATTTATAAAGATCTATTTATAAAAACTCCAGTATATTCACTAAAAATAGTGGCTATAATTAACTGTTTACAAAAAAAATAACATTTCTGTATATATTTGATCACAAAATATAGTCACTATTATACCATGAATATGTTTGCAGACAGTGTAGCTCATAATTCTTGTAAAAGAAGCCTACTATGCTATATTAACCAATCAGAGACTTGACATTCACAATTAGGCTTGCATATACACAATAGATGTAATGTAATCTGATCTGCATGCATAGAATGCATGATGTCATGAGCTAAGTAAGAAAGCTTCACTTCTTAAATTTCAAACTGACATTTTCCCGCCCAGCACTCTACACAGTACAGTTTCCTGACATCACTTTAACTGTATCACAAAGTCTGCTTATTTACAATAATAAATGCAAAGTTTAACTGTCAGATACTTCCAAACAGTAAAATAACATTCAATGCCAGTGAGAGAGAAAACAGTACTTTAACATTAAACTCTTCAGGAAACATAACTTGTAACCATTTAAAAACCTTGTGCCATAAAACATACAAGCATATAACTGTCAGAGAGACCCAATTTATGTCAAAAGCCTGCAAACAGCTTGTTGTTCACACAGGTACCAATATATATTCTGGAACAATCAGAAGTTATAAATATTAAAAAAGTAGTTAATATATACTAAATCATAGATATACCCTGTTATCCCATGTATTCAAAACAGTTTTAATAAATTAATCTAAGCAGTGACTATGCCTGTGTAACTGCGGTGGTAGTGCTGTGGTAGCATTGTCGCCTCACAGTAAGATGTTGTCCTGTTCTATTCTCAGCTAGAGCATCTTCTGTGTGGAGACATGCGTGAATGGGCATACCTTCATTGAAGGTTGTGCGTGAGAGCTGGCTACTCGACACGTAAACATCTGCTGCCAATCATTAGCGGACCAGAGTTCCGCTGTGGCAACCCCTAACCAGGAAAAGCCGAAAGACACAAGTGACTATGCCTGTGTAATAACTCAGATTATACAATGACCCCCCCATTAATATTCCAAAACCTGCACGCTGATTGGTCAGTGTGCCCATTGTAAATCCGACTTATACTAATGGAAAAAGGTCCGGTTACCTGGACTTTTTCCATTAGTATAAGTCTTTACTTTTTTGAGTTAGGCAGCAACAGAGAATGGAAGAGCTCCGTTGCTGTAATCTCGCTATGTTAAATGAGTTTAACATAGCGAGATATCTTAAAAAAAGCAATGGAGATCTTCCTTTCTCTGTTACTTTTTTTAAAGCTGTCTCGCTATGTTAAAGTTGCCTTAAAAAAGGTAATGGAGATTTTCCTTTCTCTGTTGCTTTTTTTAAAGATATCTCACTATGTTAAACTCATTTAACATAGCGAGACAACTTAAAAAAGCAACAGAGATCTTCCTTTCTCCATTGCTTCCTCTACACACAGCTCTGATGTACTACATAAGCATACACATGTGCAGAACATCAGAACTGCTCCAGGATACCAGACAGCTGTGGAAGCGCAGCACGGAGGCATTATACAATGCCATTATTTAAGAAAAGTAAGTATTTTTTTTCTTAAATAATGTCATTGCGTAATAGCAACAACCCACCTCTGGGTGTGGGTAATGCTGGATTTACCCACGGTTGTCTTTGTTTGGTCACACGGGCTTCGCCCTCATGACCAAACCACACCAACTGTGGGTAAATCCAGAATTACCCACACCCAGGCGTGGGTTATTGCTTAAAGAACATTTAGCAGGGTAAAGTACTATATATTATTTGAAATAAAGCATGTCACCTTAAGGTCATAAAAGCAAAGATAGCTTACTGTTCAATTATATCACGCAATAAACCAGTAATATTATACTAATATACTAAAAGCATCAACAGTTATTTAATTTGTATATGGACAAAAAAAGTATAGAAATGAAAAAGCAAAAAGAGAAAGAAAAGCAATAAGAAAAATATTGACATGACATACCTTACTTGAAAATATAGCAAGTATAAAACAAATTAAAGTCCAGTTGCGGTAGATGCTTTGAGGGATTTAGTGGGAACAGCAATCTTTGACTCAGTTTTTTTGTTTTTTCTTTTTAACATCAGTCCAAGATTTATCAGTAACTCTCTTCAGAGAAGCAGATGCCCATTCCATATCTTCAGGTAAGGAAATAATGTTATTGTTTTTAATAAAGGCAGTGGCTTCCTCTAGGGCATTAAATGATCTCATTTCATTCTGATATAGAATTTTTATTCTGGCAGGAAAGACAAGCTGAGTTTTGATGTTATTCTGCTTTAACAGTTTTATTAATGGCCAAGCTTTTTTCCTCTGTTCCAAAACCCTGGTAGAATAGTCATCATTAAACCTAATTGGGTTTTGATTAAATTTTAATGGACTTTTCTTCCAGGAAGATTTTAGGACCAACTCCTTGTCCAAATAAGATATAAACTTTATGACTATTGATCTGGGAGGAGTAGAGGAGGATGTTGACACTGGCTTTCCTAAAGATCTATGAGCCCTTTCAGTACTAAAGAACAGACCCTCCTTTAAATCTAAAATCTCTGGAATCCAGATATTCAGGAAAGAAATTATATCTTTTTTTCAGCTCTCTCAGGGATGCCAAAAATCCTTATATTTGACCTTCTCTCCATGTTTTCCAGGTCATCCACTTTATTGAGAAGCCAAATGTTTTGTTTGATGAGAAAATCTTTCTGGCTTTCTTCTTCCCTCAGTCTTCCATCAAGATCATTCAGGGATGCTTCTAAGTGTGTTATTGTAGATTGATGCTGCTGTACAAGTTCCTTGAGAGAATCTGTTTGTTTCTGTCAATTTTCCTTGAGGTTTTGTAAATTCTTCTTAAAATCATCCATTTTTAGTGAGAGTTCTTGTAGAGCAGATGTCACAACCTATTTCTTTTTAAAGCCATGTCAGAATGAGAAGTCTTCGAAGTGCTGATCCACAAATGATATATTCTCCTTTATAATTTGACAGGAAAAAACTTTCCTAAGTTCACCAAAGTTACTAATAATATAGTTTATATTTTCATCTATCAATTCTAAGTATTTTTGCTAAAATAAAATAAGTTATTTCCTGTTTTTTTTATACTAGTTTCATGGAGCTCTGAAAAACTGCCGCTATCAGTTGGCCATCTTGGCTCCGCCCCCGATTTCTACAGTTTTATTGCATTCTTTATCATATTAAAAACAACGGAGCAAAGGTTTACATGTTTCACACACAAACACATTGTATATATTCACCATCCATGCATGGACCCAGTAAGGTGTGAGGACCAAACAATATTGTACAGATCACAGAGAAATCCTGCACCAAATAAGAGAAAAATATAATCATTTGTTAATATGTAGCAGACCCAGGGCATCGTACACAGAATGTGGGTTTGGTTATGTTTGTGGAACTGTCAGTAAAGTACTATGAAGAAGTGATGCCTAGTCTAGATGCAGGTATTAAAGTAGCCACAAATCAAGTACTGACATTTACTAATGAGTTAAGATTTAGTGAGCTATTTCAAGAATATAAATAAAATCTTGAGACTTTTGATAAAGAACTGGAATATAGGAAGACATTCAAAAGAGACCTTAAAAATGTAACCTTTACTTGTAGTCATAAATGAAGTGTCCTTTTTTGGCTTAGATCAAAGGAGATACAATGCATTATAAATGACCAGATAAAAAGGACTGGGAATCAGTTTGTTTCACTGAAACTTTTTATTTTCTTTTGCTGTCTCTTACTTTCTGCTAATGTGACATTAGATTTGGTCACCCCTGCACTGGGGGTTGATGCAAGAGTGGACATTACATTTTTTTTCCTTCATGCTATCTGAGTTGCACAACTGTTGAGGCCGATATGAGCTCAGGGTAGACATGTAGGGTTCCTGGCAGCCTTGTCTTATGAATGCAAACAACAATTCTACCCTACATTTGTTCATCATGTAAGACTCCAATCTTACAATGTTCTCCTAGCCAGTACATAAAGGAAATAAAGTTTTTTGTAATTATTCCCATGTCTGCCTTCCATGTCTTTCTGCTCATCCATCAAATGCATGAAGTAAAGAGGAGTAAAGAAAATCATGTACACTACATCACCCAGAATAACTAAAACAACAGACATTAACTCACGCACACTTTGGCTTTTTCATTTAGACCAGAGGAAGTAGAAAATCTCACAAAAATTTCAATATCCATCATTCAACAGTTGTGTTTAGCAAAAGCAAAAATGGTAGGAAGGGTGGCAGAGAGAAATTCTAATCCAGACTGATGCATTTGTAGCCTGTTCAGAGCAGTATCAACTACTTTATTCTATCACTTGGACACAGTGTACCAAACTTCTATGAAAAATGAAGACTCAGAGCCATAAATATCTTTTGATAATCTCAGTGAAGATATTCTAATTAATTTGAGCTCACACCACATTCATCTAAACATAGAAGACCAACAGCTGGAAGCATGACTACATTTTCTGTGTTCACAATCATTTGCTATATTACTGCTTAAAGAGCTACAGTTCTGTTACAATTCCCAAATCAGAGTTTTAGCTTGTCTGTCAGTTCTGTTGTCTCTGCTTTACCTCAGTGCTGGAATCTTTTCAATAAAATAAGTATTCTGAATGAATCATTCTATAGTTACCAAAGGAAATGATGCATTACCAGCCATACATATCCACTGTACCAGTCCATTACATACACTGATATCAAAAGACATATAAGTTTAACAAAACTAGTCCATGGTACAGAATGATGAAGCCCTAACAGTAAGCCATCTGATCTGTGTTTGATTAATGCACCTGGGCATTCAAGGAGCTGGCTGGGGAGGTATGGAAGTGAATGGCTGATGTCAACTTACCCATCCTGAGGGGACTGCAGTATTATGGTTTAACTGCTTGTATGCCACCTGTTGGAGACCAGGTGTTGATTTACACACAGACTAAAAAGAAAAAAATATTTTCCCTGTTAAAAAGAGCATATGCACTGTAGTGTGGTTAAGTGTGTTAAAGCACAGAGCTGACTCTAGCATGCAGCCCCTTGTATGGCAGTGCAGTGGGTATGGTGTAAGGCATATGCAAAACCCAGCATGACTGAGTAGTAGGAGGCTGTTTCTTGCTTTCACAGACAGGAATTAAAGTAACAGATCCAATGAGACACTTCCTTCTGGAAAAAGGACACTTCCATGGGGTGATAGATGCTGCTCATGGTAAAACAAAGGGAACAAAAGAGCAGCTTGCTCACTGGCAGGAGCTGAAGACGGTATATATAAGAGGTGAAAAACAAAAATTCAACCTCATCAGAAGTGATTTTTATTAAATGTTTTGGCTGGACTGTGGTAAGTGACCAAATTTATTCATTTATTCCTTCATTCTCTGATTATCCATTTAAACCACTTCATGGTCACAGGGTAGCTACAGCTTACCCTAGCAGTATCATATCAAGGTCAGGGTGAAAGGGGCAACTTACTCAGGTGCAAAGTGTTAGAGGCATGATTGGTCATCCAATCCATTATCCCAATCTCTCTTTAGTACATACAGGTTTTTAAAAGCTGGTATTGCATTTGCGTTCAAACCTGAGTGCTGTAGCACACTGTGTATGGTCTAAACTGTAGCAACTGCTTGCTGTATTTGTAGCAAGCAATTTGCTACAGTTTAGAAGTAAAAATAAAAAGATTTTTATCTTTCTTTCTTTTTCTTTCTTTCTAAGTGAAACCACAGCACTATAGTGCCCAGTGTGTGTTGTGTAAACTGTAGCAACTGTTTCCTGTAGTTTCATAGTAAAAAAAAAATTGTTTCTTTTTCTTTTTCTTAGTAAAACCTGATTGCTGTAGTGCCCTGTACAGGGCGTAAACTGTAGCAACTGCTTGCTACATTTATAGCAAGCAGTTTGTTACAGTTGAAAGAAAAAAGTCTTTTTTTACTAAAATATGAGAAATGAGTATTGGGGACAAAGCTGGGGCAGGTGAGAGGGGATTTGTGTATCTATCTGGACATTTTTTTATTTTATTTTTTTTTTTGTTTCATTTATTTATTTATTTTAAATTACCTCCATGCTGTGCATTTCTCCTGAGGTAGTGTGCTTTCCAGCTTCTACCCAGCCACTTTCTAGTAGCATCCAACAGACAGACACCAATTCTACTGATCTACCTCGATCGGGTTTCTCCCTACTCATTTAAGAACAACTGCAGCAAAACAAAACTTCTGCCTAGCCACTTGCCAGTAGCATCCAACAAACAGACACAAGATTCTACTGATCTACCTCAACTGGGACCCTCCCTACTCATTTTAGGACCAACTCCAGAAAAACAAAATTTCTGCCCAGCCACTTTCCAGTAGCATCCAACAGACAGACACCAATTCTACTGATCCACCTTGAAACTACTAAACTAAATGGGTGCATTTCAGGCTTCCATACAGCCTCATCTTACCTGACTTCCAAAGAGGCTTTGCTGACTGATTGTTTTCCTTTCCAGTGAGGTACTGCAAACTTGGTGTAGCCCTCCCCCCAGCCCTATCTCTGTCCTCACATCCGGAGCTAAGTTATATCGCGGCTCTGTAACTATGGGCGCCATTTTTAAATTAATCCCATGCTATGCGTTTCTCCTGAGGTAGCCTGATCTCCAGGTAAGGCTACTGCGGCTCATAATTACTGTTTTGTTTCCTGTATTACCACGCCTAATTGAGTAGTGATGCAGTGAATATTTCTGGTTGATTACTTTTATATGAAAAAAACAAAAAAAAGAGGAAAACTCAAGTGGATAAGGCTGTGTCTGGTAGATTACTTTTAATTGTTACAAACTGAAGTGGATAAGTCTAACTGGGTCCATACTGGAAGATACATAGACTTAAAGACTACTGTTAGCAAACTGTGGACCTAGACCCACTTGTGCTGCTCGCAAATGCGGCATGTTTTATTGTTGCTTATGGCACCTGACTATGTGATCATATTAACAGTTAACTCCATATTGAATAGTGCAGTTTCTAATCTGCGTATTGTTTGTAGCATATAACATTACCACCACCACCACTAAAGTGTTTGATGTTAACTGTGCCTCGTGTTTATTACCTGTGCATGATATTCTGTCATCAGGAGAAACACTAGTATATGTTAGCATGGACCTTAAGGCAAATGCTTTATTGTTTGACCAGTTTTTAAAGTTTTTCCTGCTACTTTAGTTTGGCTCCCCAGGTTAAGCACTGTATTGTACAAGCTTTAATTCTGTTTCACATATTTTGCTGTTTCTTCCTCAGCATTTGTCCTCTCTGAACCTGTGTCTCTGCTTACTCACTAATTCTCTCTCTTTTTTTTTTCAATTTCTCATCCCTAGGTTCTGCCCAGCCACTTTCCAGTACCATCCAACAGACAGACACCGATTCTACTGATCTACCTCGATTGGGACCCTCCCTACTCATTTAAGAACCAACTCCAGCAAAGCAAAAGTATGACATACTGACTAGCTTTTATTGCAACTACTCAGACCTGCAAAGTTGTCACCTTCTTGAGAGCATGTTATCAAGAATGCCAGCTATCATAGTTATCATAGCCTAGATTTTAACATAACCTTAGGTATTCCTTAACTGCCCTATTTAGATCCCCCTGTCTTTACATTGAAGATCCCTGACCCCCTAAACTCTATGGCCACAAATAAGCTTGCCCCTAAACAAAATGGGTGCATTTCAGGCTTCCATACAGCCTCATCTTACCTGACTTCTGAAGTGGCATTGCTGACTGTTTTCCTTTCTGATCAGCTACTTCAAACTTGGTGAAGCCTCACTACGCTCGGGCTCACTCCGCTCCTCTACCCACCTCCATTCCTGCCCACCCCCCATATCATTTCCTTTATACTCATCCCTCCTTTCAAACCCCTCCTCCAAAACCTACCCCTTCCTGTCTTCTAGCACAACCTACTCCTGCCCCTCTTCCTCTCTCTTTTCATTAACACTTTAGACTCCAAGTACTCCTCCTTGCTTCCTCCATATTTTCTCCCCCTACTACTGGCCTCTTCCAAATCTTCCCAGTACCTTCATTCAGACACCAACTTGAATCTCATACTCAGGTGCCTACTCTCCTCCTAACATGCCTTTCTCAATCCTAACCTTTCTCTTCCTGCCTCCATTAATCCTTTTTTACACTCTTACCGCCTATAACTCCCACCTAACTCCAACATATTTCTATCCTACAAATTCCAGTGCACATGTCCTCACTCATCCTCTTCATTCCTACCCTGTCTGCTCATCTCTCTTTCCAATGAATACTGTCCTCCCTAAAATCAAAATACCTCCATCCCATATCATCTCTCTCAAAGATAAAATAAAGCACCTGCTATGCAAACAATACTTCCTCCCTAAATCTCTACTTCAAGTCAGGTGATATTCATCCTAATCCAGGTCCCAATCCTTCCAGTCCAGCCAATAATGTAAATCTCCCACACCTAGTCAGCACTACCCCTCCAAACAAACAGTTATCATTTTACTTTATGAATCTTACAAGTGTCCTAAACAAAACTAGTGAATTCCATGCCTGGATGACTGACCATACCCTTGATATAATCACCCTGACAGAAACCTAACTGAAACCACACAACACCAACAAAGATATCCTCCCTCTTGGATATAATATACTTAGACTAGATAAATAAAAGAAAAAAGGGGGTGGGGTGGCTATAGTCTACTCTAACCATCTTACTTCCTCAAGTCCAAACATACCCATTCCCTCCTTCTCACCCGCCAAACTCCTGATAGCTAACTTTAAACTTAATAACTATACCACTATCACTGTTGTAGCTATCTACATTCTCCCAGGAGACAACATTACCCTTCTAGAAAACATTTCTCTTACCTTTCTCTAAATATTCACAATGAAACCATCCTTCTCGGGGACGTAAATATTAACTGGCTAACTCTTCAGGCACCAAATTCTACCTCATGCATCAACCTACATGGTTTTGTGCAACTAATCTCAACACTCACCCAGACCAACAAATCCCATACTCCCAGGTCTCTCTCAGACTGGATTTTAGTCTCTGAGCCCCATAAATACCATGATCCTATGACCCCACCTTACTCCTTAAGTGATCACTCCCCAGTAAAAGTTCTAAGATACACTCCTCATTTCACTAAGCCTCACAGATATGGGTCTATATTACAACATCAAAAACCCGTAGCATCGAACACCACAACATCGACACACATAGCCCAAACCACAAATATGCCGAACCCCCTAAACCGCAAAAATTCAAATCTGGAATCGTCATAGTCAGCCAACACCACCATGCGCTACATATTACATACCCAAACATAATAAATAAAACACATACATACACTAACCAAACCCTACTTCTAACCCTACACCAAACCTTACATATATTACTATCTATGCACTTACTTTAACCCGCACCCTAACCCTAAGTTCCGTAACTATCGCACACTTACCCTACAGACATATGCCCAAACAAAACAAATAATCCACACACACTTAACAAAACCCTTCTTCTAACCCTACACTAAACCTTACATACATTACCTATCTATGCACTTGCCTTAACCCGCACCCTAACTCTAAGGTCCATAACTATTGCACACTTACCTTACAGAGCTATACCACAGACGGACCAACCATAACACTTCAACATTTCGCGTTTTGTGATTTTGAACATTCGCCATTACCGTAGTTCGTGCTATATGTGTCGGTGCTGTAGTGTTCACTGAAATGTGATTTCGATCTCGTAATATAGACCCCACAGATACATAACTTGTCGCAAACTTTCCTCCTTCTGTCCTGACACTTTTAATGCTCTTCTCTCCAGAATAAACTGGTCACATCTAACCCTACTTCCTCTCAATGATGCTGTTCACTCATTTAACTCAACCTACTTAAACATCCTTAACTCACTTGCCCCTCTCTGGATTGTCCGGGTCAAATGCAATATATCCCCATGGTTAACCAAAGCTACCCGCTCTTTATTGAAAACTAGAGACAGGATGTGGAAAATGTGAGAGAAAACTAATCTTCCTACCCATTTGCAAAAATATAAAGAACTTAAAAATCTAGCCAAAAAAACACATCAATAAAGAAAAAAAGAACTTCTATTTTAACCCCCCACCCCCACTGCCCAAAGATCAGATCCAAAAAAAAGTCTGGAACTCTATAAATTAAATTTTGCACCCTGGAAACCCTTCTTCTCCTTACCCCTGCCTAAACAATACACCAGAAGAAACAGCTACAATATTCAATACTTATTTTATTAGCTCCATATCATAGATGATAAATTCCTTCCCCTCTGCTACCAATACTATTAACTCTTCCAAACCCTCTCCTACTCTGAATTCTTCACACACTTTCTCCCTTAAAACAGTACCTACCAACTACATTAAACCCTTACTCTCTAAACTTAAACCCCACTCCTCATCCACTGACAACCTGCCTCCTTATTTCCTGTAAGTAGCTGCTGAATCCCTCGCTATCCCTGTATCTATCTTAATAAATCGCTCCATCTCTGAAGCAAAAGTCCCATATATCTGGAAAGAATTCTACACATTACCTATAAATAAAGGAGGTAACTCCACTGACTTTACAAACTTTATACCTATTGCAATCCTCTCACCACTATCAAAAATATTGCCAAAATGCATACACAAGCAAATCATGCAATACCTACTAGGAATCCTTACTCACACCCACCCAACATGGCTTTTGCCCAAAACACAGGACTACAACTGCCCTAATATCCTTCAATAGTACTATTTCTCAGGCCAGAGACAACAATAAACATGTCTCTTGCCTATTCCTTGACCTCTCCAAAGCCTTTGATACGGTCTCCCACCCCCTTCTACTGGCCATACAGTCTAACCTTAATTTCTCTATTACCTGGTTCTCCAGCTATCTCACTGACTGTCAGCAATCAGTGAGATGGCTCTCTGCCCTCTCCCCACCACTCCCAGTAAAAATAGGTGTCCCCCAAGGATCTATCCTTGGCCCATTACTTTTTAATATCTTCACAAATCTACTCTATACCACCTGTCCTCAGTCATCCTTTGTGCAATATGCAGATGACTCTACAGTCATCACCATCACTGACACCCCCTCTGACCTTACCTCTGCTACTCAAGCATCTTTCAACTCAGCCGAATCCTGGCTCTGTGATAACTAGTTAATTCTTAACCCTAAAAAAACAAACCTCTTACTCTTTCTTCCTAAAAACCTCACCCATCTTAAGTCAACTTTTTCCATACTGTTCCTCAATAACACTTCCATCAATGTTGAATCTAGCACAATACTTCTAGGACTAGCAATAGATAACCAACTTAAGTTTGACTTAAATATAAATAACTGTATTAAAAAGACTCCTCAAAAACTGGGCCTTCTTTATTGAAACAAAATGTTTCTAACAAACAAAGCAAAAGTAACCCTCTCACATTCGGGTCTATATCATATTATCGAAATTCCAAAACATCGAACACCATAAGCTCGAACTTGGAATCTCGAAATATGATATCATTGAAAGCTCAGAACAGCGAATTTTTTCCCTGGGAAAAAAATTCGCTGTTCCGAGAAACACACAACACAAGCACACCAAAAAAACCAACAATCCACACACACATACACTTAAAATCCTACATCTAACCCTACACTAAACTGTACATACACTACTATCTATCCACTTAC